>NW_024082589.1:0-145966 GCF_003009895.1 Hyaena hyaena | reverse complement strand
ATCCCTTTTGAAATCATTTTGCTTAATGACATTTCCTGTTTATATGTAAAATGGAGATAGAAATAAAGCACCAAAAGTATTTAGTCTTTTAGACTTTTCCAAAACATTCTCATTAAAAAAACTTACCATTTGATCCTCACAATAACCTTATGGGAAAGCAAATATAAATAGGATTAGCTTCTTTCATTAAAGATGAGCTAACTGGGGCCCAGAGAAATTATGGGACAAGTGTTAATTACATAGACAATAAGTGGTGAAGCAGAAATTGAATTTAAGTCTTGTGATTGAAGTTACATGTCCTGAAAACATCTTATTAAAAACAAATAAGCCAAATATATGTCCTTGACTGAGTCTAACTCTGACCTTTTCTCATCCCCCTAACTTGTGTGAATAGCTTCCCTAAAGGTTTATTTCCTCATATCCTCCTTCATAACTCATTTTAGACCCTTTCACAACTCATTTTACTCATTTTACTGAAACTCCTTCATGGTTATCACTGATTTTCAAATACCCTCATGCAAATTAGCTTCATTCATTTTTTTAATTTTTTATTTTTTAAGTGGACTCTACACCCATTGTGGGGCTCAAACCCACAACTCCAAGATCAAGAGTTGCATGTTCCACTGACTGAGCCAGCTGGTTGCCCCTAATTTCATTCTTTATCCACTTTGAAAATCTCTTCTGTCTTTTTTCCTCTATCTATACACCCTCCCATCCCTTACCCTTTTATCCACCCATCCATCCATCCATCCATCCATCCACCCATCCATCCATCCATCCAACCTTCTGCCCACCCATGCTTTGTTCTCCAAAACAATGTACTCTTTGGTTTCTTCCATTTCTATCAGATTTTCTTCTCAGTTTCCTTCACTACCTATCCTACAAAAATAATATTTATCAGACTAGTCCCTCATAGAGCAATTGCCCTATATCAAGGTCTCCAAGACTACCCTTAGGCTCAACATTCTGCTAAAAAGACAGGACTCAGCAAAGCTATTATACTCACTATTACAGTGTATTACAAAGAAAAATTATGGTGTTAAATCATCAAAAGGAAAAGGCACAAATGGAGAGAAGTCCAAGAGAAACTAGACATGACATTCAAGGTATTCCCTCCCAATGGAATTGCAAGGAAACTTGCTTCATTGCCCCAACAGTAATGCGTGATAACCCTCACAAAGTATTACCACCCAGGTAATTGCAGTCAAGTCTTAATGTCCACAGATTTTTTGAGGGTCATTGACATACGCATGCAGCAGCACCCATGTTTCTGACCTCATCTACTCAGCTTCCATCCCCCTTGCCATGTGAAAAAATGTCTTCTTCATAAATCATCTGATCAAACTGGTACTGCATGGCATAAGGCCTGAGGCCTACAAGAAACACTTTTATGCAGCAGGGAGTTTCAAGGTCATCTCTAGTTGCTGGTAATGAACCTGTATTAAATACAAGCCTTGGGAAGGTGCTGATTTGGAAGGTACTGACTCAGAGCAACACAACCTGCTGAATTAACCATTTCCTGTCCATACCCCACCTACAGGCACTTCTGTCTCATGCTCTGATCCTGAAAATCTTTTGTTTGGACCAAGAGTGGCCACACCTAGCCTAAGGGTAGGTTATTTATGAGGCAACTTTGGAACTATGGAGGGATTTTTTAAAAACAACAAAAACATGGGGTTGGCATCGGAGAGGTCAGATTTACCTTTGTATGTTTTGTGTGCCTGTGAGCAAATAACATTGCTGATAACAGTGCACATTCTAGGGTGCCTGGGTGGATCAGTTGGTTAAGCGTCCGACTTCACCTCAGGTCATGATCTGGAGGTTTGTGAGTTCAGGCACTGCATCAGGCACTGTGTTGACAGCTCAGAGCCTGGAGCCTGCTTCAGATTCTGTGTCTCCCTCTCTCTGCTCCCCCCACCCCCTTTCTCACTTTCAAAAGTAAATGAACATTAAAAACATTAAAAAATAATACACATTCAATAAGTAAATAAGTATTAGTTCTCTCATCTCTCCTACAGTTTTCAAATTCTCAGACATGCTTCTCCTTTCCATCGTTACCACAGTGGTTTTTGCTATCTCTTGCCTGGATTATTGTAAACCACTTCATAATTGATCTTTTTGACTCCAAACTGAACAGCTGTGGACACAGCAGTCTCCTCCCTACCTGGCCAGCCACTGAGGTTCTAATTTATCCTTTATATGGCTGAACAAATTCCTTTGTTAAAAGGCATCTTGGATCATTCTACTTTCCTTGTCAAAAACATTTTATGGTTCCCAGTTGCTCACAGATGAAAATTCACTGTGCTTAGCCTGGCCATCAATCCCTTCCTCAATCTGTTGCCTGTCTTTCAAGTTTGTCTTCCCTTATTTTGCTTCTGGTGTGTATTTTATTTTGAAATAATTTGTAAGTGTTTACATAGAAAAAATGAACATTAATGTTCATCAGTCAAAAATGTTCATCAATCAAAACACGAACATCAGTGTTTTCCTTTATTGGTTCTGAGTTTTTTGTTTTGTTTTAGTTGCCATTGTTTATTTGTTTGCTTTCCTGGTCTTATGTGAAAAGGTACCTTCAAATTAAGATAATAAAAATGCTTCTCATTTAAAAGTATTTTTTAAATTTGAATTCAAGTTACTTAACATACAGTATAGTCATGGGTTCAGGAGTAGAACCCAGTGATTCATCTCTTACATATGATATTTTTTTATTATATATCTAAACGTATATTTTGGAATACATTGTGCCGGGAATTTATTTGGGGTATGGTTTTTGATAGCTATGTAACTTTTATTTCCCCCAAATTTTTCCAAAACTCTTTATTGAAACTCCTTATTTCTTTACCTTTCAATGGTACAAGTATCACAAAATAAATGTCATTAATACATGAGTCTGTTCATTGAACTTCCATTGTTTACCATTAATATATTTACAATATGTTAATAACATTTTTTTTCAACAAAATCACTCTTAAAATTTCTCAGACTTTATATATGTATTAATCCATTGCCTTTCAAATACCGTGTAATTGTCCCTTTAAAAATATTTTTAGCTCTTGTATCACACATATTTTCCAATAAACCTTTAAAATAAACCTAACTTATTTAATTAAAATTTATTGAAATTTTACTTGGGCTTACATCAATATTAAGCATTATTTTACAGAATGAGTATTTTATCATATTTCATCTTTCCATACAGAAATACAGTGTGTCACTTTGGATGATTAAGTCTTACTTTATGTATGTAAAGTTTTATAATTTTACCCTCTGGTTTTTTCATATACTTGTTAGCTTTAATACTAGGTAGTTTTTTAAATTCATTTTATTTCATTAAGAATGTATCCGTATAAATTATATCTTGCTGGTATACAGAAAGGCAATTTTTTTTCACATCAATCTTGTAAGAGGAATATATCATCTAAGATTGCAATCATACTTGGGCAGCATTTAAGGAAAGAGTGTTTATTTGAAGAATTTGTCAGAAACCTTCCAAACCAGACTCACCAAGAGCAGAATCTCTACATCTCTCAGGGTTGAGGCAGCCAGAACAGTTGACAGTCTTTTCAGAGAGGTTACATTTGGAGTGAATGATCTTCACTTTATTTTTATCAGCTTTTGTTGCTCTTCTCAAAAGCAAAGGTAAAAGGATGTGAGTAAGGAGTTTAACTTGACATGATCCCAACCATTAGGATTTGTGCAAGAAATTTCCCAAAATAAAATAAGGGTGTTGTCAGCAAATTGACATTGACTATTACTCCTGGTAGGATACATTGTGTAGGTCAAGTTTTTTCTTTCAATTAAAGAGAATGCTGCAGTGCGCATTGTGCTCACATCACCTTAAACCCACGAACAAGGGCTGCTTTAGAAGATGTAACAGAAGTAGAATTTCTGAATCATAAAGAATGTGTCTTGGTTTTCATTTTAATGGATATTATCCAATTTCCCCTTTAGAGAGGAGATCTGGAACTATCTTTTATTTAAGTATCTTTGTACAAATATGTCTTTTCTTTCATCCTCTTCAACTTTTGATATTAGTTAAAAATTTTTTCCAGTGTTATGAGTAGTATTTCTATATTAAAAATGAAATTTTGGAGTTTTGGGGTGTCTGAGTGGTTTAGTTTGTTAAGCCTCTGGCTTTGGCTTAACAAACCATAATCTCACAGTTTGTAGATTTGAGCCCCGTGGTTGACCTCTGTGCTGACAGTTCAGAGTCTGGAACCTGATTCAGATTTTGTGTCTCCCTCTCTCACTTCACCTCCCTCACTCACACACTCTCTCTTTCTCTCTCAAAAATAAATAAACATTAAAAAATTTTAAAAATGAAGTTTTATATTGCAGTGCCTGGGCAGCTCATGGGATTGAGCTTCTGATTCTTGATTTTGGCTCATGTCATGATCTCATGGTTTGTGGGATTGAGTCCCATGTTGAGCTCTGTGCTAATATTGCAGAACCTGCTTGGGATTCTCTGCCTCCCCCTATCTCTGCTCCTCCCCAATGTGGGCACATTCTTTTTGTCTCTCTCAAAATATATAAACATTAAAATAATACTTCTCAATTATTTTTGGTTGTCCTCTACCTCCTAGTTTGTTGCTTAATTGACTGTAATGCCCAGTGCTCATGTGAATTTCTAATATCACATACAAGTTGACTACAGCAAACTCATTTTGATTTTTCAGTCATCTTCGTTTTTTAGTAATGCTTTGTATTATAGTGTAACAGTACCTTACATAGAATCTAGAACAAGAAAAAATCCTTGACCAGTTCTTTACCTTCTACCTTATCACCACTGCATTTGATCATGGTCTAATATTTCTCAGTATGTGATTTATACTTTTGTTGATATTTGTGTATATAGATGTATAGATATTATTCTAGGTCTTATAAATCAAATAAAAAAACAGAAGAGAGTAAAACTGACTTTTCTGTATCTTTGGGAAATTGTTTCACAATTAACATTTCCAAACAAGATTAAAGTCTTCCGAGAAATATTTATAAAGCTCTGTCATTGAAGTTTTAACCTTGATCCTATTATATAAAACAATCTGCTTTTATTGAAGACAGAAAAGCATTTTCACTGAGCAAGGGAAACTGGATTTCAGAACTGTGAATCTCTTGTGACTTTGGATGGTCACACTCTGAAACATGTACGTTAGATAAATCACCTAATGATACATTCGTCTTTGTACTCCTGTACACTGAATTGCACAGTATTTGGAAATGGTTCATCAAGAGGCCAGTGTATTATGCACTTTTATTTTTATATTTTAAGTTTATTTACTTATTTTGAGAGAGAGAGTGAGAGCACACAAGCAGGGGAGGAACAAAGAGAGACTCTCAAGCAGTCTCCACACTGTTAGCACATATCCTGATCCAGGGCTCAAACTTACAAAATGTGAGATCATGACCTGAGCGGAATAGCACACTTAACCTACTGAGCCACCCAGTGACCCCTATACCTTTTTAAAATGATATAACTTGAGACTCTTTCAATGATAAGATGCATTTTTTTTCTCCAATGTGCTACATAAGTGGTGCTTAATACAACAACAACAATCTTTTCCCAGTTGTATACATGACATTTTCATTTAAACTGTATTCTTGGGTAGATCCTTAGTACATAGGTTGTTTTTACTTAGTTATCTGTATTTCTTGAATGAAGTGTTCCCTCCCCAGTTACTGACTCACCTGAAAAGATAGTGCTCAGAGTTATTACCTTTCAAAGTTATCAGGTTAATCAGAAGTGGAAAGTAAATGGTTAGGAGCAAAGAAAAGTTAGCTGGGTAAATATTACTTATACTCTACATCAACACTTGCTTCAGGTAGACATTTTTAGGTGCAAATTCTTTGTGTTAGAGGCACTCTGGTCTGAAGTATCTGGCTTATTGTTGAATAATTATGTGCTTCTTAAGTGGATTCACTCTTTATCCAGATTTTTCGTAGGATAATTTATTTCCTTTTTAGAAAGGGATCTTATCATGGTATTAGAAAACAGAAGAACTAATTGAAGCAATATAACATTTATTTGTGTTCCATAAAAGATATAATGCCTAGGAAGGTGCTCTTCAAAGAGAAAAGATAGTGTACTTCTCAACAGCAGGCCATTGAGCTTCCTCTATCTAAGTTTTATTAATTTCTTTTGGTCAGGACCCATCTGCTTCACCATTGCCTGCCAGCCTGATTTCAAATTCTGTTGTATTGTATTCCATCTGATCCCATCCCATCCCATCCCATCCCATCCCATTCCTGGAGTCCTAACATCTTGGTCTTCCCTTGGGGCTGCTTCTGTAGTTTATACCAGTTAGTCCTAAGAGAAACATATCTTCCTTTTTGGAAGTCATAAAATTCCCCATCGTTGGATCTTTGAGCTTAGGGTACAACCAGCTTATCCAGAGAAGAAAGAAAGAGACTATAATTTAGGTGAGGAAAAACTCTTGGTTTGGGCAAATTGGATTAGAAAGACTTTTCAAAGAGCTCATCTCTCTCTGGTCCAGGAGGATTCCTTGACTTGTGTGTCATGGTACTAGATCACAAAATGCAAACTACAAATATGAGATTTGGACAATGAGAAGCAGGATAGTGATGATAAGTGTGCTGGAAAGAACACTGGGAATTGATGGATTTTCACCTGAAGTCATCCGGTGGCTATGGATGTCTAGAAATGGCACCTACTTCAGGAAAGATAGTGAAAAGGAACACTTTTTTAAGCTAGAAAAATTATCTTCTAATTTCTGTGTCTTATTGAAATCTTAATACTTTCTTTTAGGTTAATTTAATCATTTTGAGAGAGAGAGAATGAGTGAGGGAGAGGCAGAGAGAGGGACAGAGAGAGAGAGTCTCAAGCAGGTTCCTGCACAGGGCTTGATCTCATGAGCTGTGAGATCATGACCTGAACTGAAATCATGAGTCAGACACTCAACTGACTGAGCCACCCAGGCACACCTTAATGTTAAACTTTAACTTGCTCAATATTTTTCTCTTTTTTGTATAAATACACTTTAAATCCACCAAGTGGGAGCCTGTACAAAATAAGTGAAGAGAGACATCAGCTTTAATACCCAACACCGTGATTAAAATACTACTAATACAATTACTATTAATACTAATAACAATTATTAATACTGATAACAGTAACATTTTTGGGTACTTACTATGTACTAGGCATTATGGTAAGCACTTGATAATGCATGAGTTTGTTAAAATTCATAAATAACACTTGGAGGGAACTGATAATACTTTCTGGTAATTACTTTGTAAGTTCAACAGTTATGGTTATTTGGAGCAAAGCATGGTTCATTATGAAGTAACCACCAACCACCAAGCTTTTTTGGGTAACGCTTTCACTCAACAATGATTCAGTGTGTGCTGCTGTGTGACAGAACTGGGCTTAATTCTTTGGACATCTACAAGTCACAGATAAAATGAAGTACAGGAAGTATCAGGGACAGCCAAATCCTAGGCACTTGATCAATTACAACGTGTCATTTCGAGGTACACCAAAATGAAGCTTACGGTTTAAAAGACCAAGAATAATTTTTAATCTGTGGATGTAGGAAATAAAGAATCTCTGGAAGAGATGACATTTGATTGGAGAAGTCTGTAAAATATGAGTAGAATTCAGACAGGGATAAAGGAGATTAGAAGGGCATTCCATGCTGAGGGGATTACACAGAAGGACTGTGAATGCGAGTTATGTGCAGGTTCCCATGAGAGAGCCAGACTCTGTTACAGAACAGCGGAGGAGGAATGCAGACACTGGGTTGGTGTGATGGGCTTTTGCACTCAGCAAAAATTTCACAACTTATTTTGTGGGATTCAGAAAAACATTGAGGAGTCTTAGAAAAAGGAAGGAGCATTAACAGAGAGGTTTGACCCTGGAGAAGTGCTAGATAGAGTCAGAGGAGGAAAAAAAACAAAAAACAAAAGAAAACATGAAAAAACAGGCTCCAATCAGAACTGAGGTACAAGGTGACTGAGTTTGTGTCAGGATAATGCCTGTGAAATTAAAAGGGAGAGATTTATATATTAAAGGCATGGAGAAAGACCAACTGTGCTTGATACCTGTGGGGAATGTAGGGAAAGAACAAATCCTTGCTTTACAGATGTGAAATCTACAAAGAGCCAATTATTCTAATGAAAACCATCCTACACAATCTATTTGTCAGTCTTGCATCTCAGTGCCTGATTTATCTTCTGTAAGGCATTTACTATGTACTTTTTCCTTTCAGAGTATTTTTGCCCATTTCCATTTTTTAATGAATTAAACAAACTCCTTTGCTCTAACTCATAAGTAGTCTAATAGTTTAATATTCTGCATCTGACTTTCATTGAGAGGGGTTTTATGAACAAATATTAGTTTTCTGTACTTTAATGCTTGCACAGGACCTCATGAATTTTTATTTTTAATTAAACATTGACTCACTGATTGCTAATCCTTTTATATTATTCTTTAGCCTATTTGCACAGTCTAAGCATCTTACCTTTTACTGATACATTCCTTTCTCTCTGTCTAAACCTTCATTGCGGTCCTGTGGTTGAATCTGTTATTAATCATATTCTTTCAAAAACCAGCAAATATTTCTTTGCAGCAGACATTTTCTTGGAAGTTAAAAACAAAAGGGCATTCTTTTCAAGATGTATAGTTAACCTAGTAAATGAGAAATGTTTTCTTTAGAAAGTTTTTAAGCTCTGTTGAGACAGAAGGGATTGAAATTAATTTTCTTTTATTTAAGGGGTCTTCCAGTGGAGAAATGCTATTATCTCTGTTTAGAAATTACTTGTTTTGGTGATAAGTAAGACAAGACACTTGGGGGAAATATGAAAATTAGAAAGGAAAATAAGTCTTTCACTTGAAATATTACAAGTGAGAGAAAACCAGCATTGACTGGTGAACTCAAGGGAGGTGTATCAATGGATGCTGCTGTTGATGGCTTTTGCTAGAAAGTTATCTGGAAGCCTGGTAGAGTTTTGTGTGATGCTTGACATTCCTGGAAAACACTAATCAGTCATAGGAGGGTTAGGTCTAGTTAAGAAAGTCAATAGGATGTGTGTTAGATATTATAATTATTCTAAAATGTAAACATTTGTCCTGGAATACAGGAAATGTCAACATGCAGAAATATAGTAAGTATGTTATAAAGTATGAATTAAGAGGTGGAAATTTCTGAAGAGTTACTGGCCATTTATAATGAAATGCCCTCAAAGTATGCATATATCATATGGAGCTAAAAATATAGTGTTCTGTACTATTTATGCACAGTTTCTTTTAAAATTAGGTCCCATTCTTTTTTTAAAAAATTTTAAATGTTTATACAGTTCTGAGAGAGAGATGGAGACAGAGTGTGAACTGGGAGGTGCAGAGAGAGAGAGGGAGACACAGAATCCGAAGCAGGCTCCAGGTCCTGAACTGTCAGCACAGAGTCCGACACGGGGCTCAAACCCACAAACCGTGAGATCATGACCTGAATGGAAGTCAGATGCTTAATTGACTGAGCCACCCAGGTGCCCTAATTAGTTCCTATTCTTAAGAAATGTGCATAATTGATGGTATTGAAAAATCTGTTTGCCATTTATTTTTTTTTTTATGTTTTATTTATTTTTGAGAGAGAGATAGAGACAGTGTGAGCAGGGGAGGGTCAGAGAGAGTGAGGGAGACACAGAATTAGAAGTAGGCTCCAGGCTCTGAGCTCACAGTCAGCACAGAGCCCGACGTGGGGCCCGAATCCACAAACCATGAGATCATGAACTGAGCTGAAGTCAGACGCTTAACCGACTGGGCCACCCAGGCGCCCCTGTTTGTCATTTATGTTGGAGATTACTATGGGGATTCTGGCCATTTAGGCTACAAAGAGTAAAAGATTTATAAACACCAAACTAAAAGCAAAATTAGGGCAGACAGCTTGGAACATAGCCTTCATACCTCATTGAGATAAGCAGTGCTGAAAAAGAACGCTTTCTGACCACAAATGATGGCTTTGAACAATTCCTGGTGTCTCTCTTTCCAGTGCTCCACAGTGAACAAGTTACATTTTGCTTGTTGGTGTGGCAGAATGGAAGTTCTTTCCTCTCAATATTTTGTACTAACTCTTTTCCTCCCTGTCTTCACCCCTTTGGCAAGAGATGATTCACCCCCATTCACCCGGATTTGCCAATCGCTAGTTATGTTGGTGAAGCAGACACTTCACACAATAGTGCAAAGGAGAGTCTTTTGTGCAAGAGAAACTATTGCTTGTCATTTGGGTGCTTCACTCTGAAAAGTTGTACATCCAGGTTATTTGAGACTTGCTGGTTCACATCCCTTAAGTGAGCAGCATCGAAAGGACTTCCTGACTTGATAACATGAGGTGTGTGACCATATAGCAGGAGGTGTTGAATGAGGAGGCTGGCAGAATGCATGGCATGGACAGGGGCACCTGGGTGGCTAACCTAGTTGAGCATCTGAATTCGGCTCAGGTCATGATTTTGCGGTCTGTGGGTTCGAGACTTGCGTCGCGCTCTTGTGCTGACAGCTCAGACTTGGAGCCTGTTTGTGATTCTGCGTCTCCCTTTCTCTCTGTCCTTCCCTTGCTCACACTCTGTCTCCCTCTCTCTCAAAAATCAATAAACATTTTAAGAAATTTAAATCAGAAAAAAATGGATGGGACAGACAAGAAATAGGAGAGGTTGTCAAGCATCCATGTGACATAGGCCATGGATAAACCTATATTTCTACTACCCAAGGATGCCAAGAGGGTTCATGACTGACAGAAGATTGGATCTGCAGTTAATAGAATGAGCCATCTTATCTTAGCCGATATGAATAATGGCAGGGCCACATCTGGATAATACTCTTCTTCTCTCTACAGGTGTCTGAATAAAGCTTCCCCCCACCCCCCGAGTTTATGACAGCCTATTACGGCTTCCCATATATTTGAATTTATTATTTGGGAATGGCCATGGAGCATTTGAGCATTTAATTGTGTGCCAATAATATTTGGGTACAATCTCAGTTCTCTCTCTCTCTCTCTTTTTCACACACACACACACACACACACACTCATAAATACACACACATACATAGATACTAACACATATGTGTATATCACACGCATATTTTGAACCTAAACAATTACATTGCTTTACTGTTAAGCCAAATCTATTCTCATGTACATGCATTTCCTCCAGTGTTGTTGTTTCCAAAAAGGCAGTGCCTGTAAGAAACTTAGAGATTATCCTTTAATCTATCAGCATTATGAGTTACCCTAGTAAGAGCAGACAGAAAGAAAAAAAAAATGGCTTTACAATTTTCTTTATAAGGTGGAGATGAGATAGGGAGAAGTCTTGGGTATTTCACCCAGAAAAGTGACCGTGATACGTTCCAGAGGGACAAAAATCCTTGCATGAATGACAACTTACTCTTAAATATTTTTATCCTTGAATTTTTATAATAGTGGTACCCAAGAGAGTAGACATCGTTAAGGCTGAAATGAGATTTCTATTAGGGAATTGATGGCGGAGATTTAATATTTGTTCCAGCTCTATGGCACGAGACTTCATTGGATCCCAGATCTGTTAGAGTTGCATCAGATTTTTCCATAATACAATTTTACTCTTGTCTCCAAGCCATCTTTGCAAAAAAAAAAAAAAATTATTGTTTTGACAGGAAAGATGTTTGTTAGCACATAATTCAGGGTTGATTTGGAAAAGTACAGCTGGATTAATATCCATGATTATTGAAATTCTTATTTTGTCCATCACTCTTATTAGACAACACATGGAAGCATTTTTAGATTTGTATACTGTGGTATTTTGAAGGGTTTAGAAGTTTTTTAATAATAGAAACAGATTCTTTTACCTTCCTATGGAGTCCTCCAACCTCCTCCACCCATTTTTTTTCTTCTTTGCTATCCCCCCAATCCAAGGAGCTGAATAAAAAAAAAAAAAAATGCAGTTGGGTAGACAGCTGGTCTTTGTAGAAGATTTAACACTTTGAATATTTTGAATATAGTTTTGTAGCTGCTGGAAACTGAAATATAAATAAAATGAAAAAAAATGTGACAGAGAAAAATACCCCACAACTACGCCAGCTCTTTAAGGATTCTTTTTCAAGTAAAGACACGCTTTTCTTCTTGGTTTTGTGGCACATACATGGAGTACCATTCACAGATCATGTCAAGGTGATAGAGCTTAACTGTGAGACAGTATAGGTGGTAGAATATGGCCAGTAGAGTACCCACTGCTTTATAACTCAGTAGGAACCTCTTGTGAATGCTTTTAACATCTCCCTTATAAGTTCCATAACGAATTAGGATGTACCTCTACAAAAGATGGAGCACTACAAACAGGGAGATTCATGAAGTCTCGCAAATGTACAGAGTGATAAAATTGGCAAAGTCCAAGCTTCTCCCTTGACCCCAAATTTCTGCCAATAAAGTTTCCACTGTTGCATTTAAATGTGGTCCCAATCTGTGAGTCTGGAATTCAGAATTGACTTTGCCAAAGAAACTGTAAAACATTATAAATAGGTTTCACAGAATTAGCACAATTAATACATTCTTTTGGGGGTACATTAGTGAATTTATAACTTTAACTGGCATCAATTGAATATATCAGGCAATGTGTTAAGGACTTTATGTGGAGTTTGCCATTAAACATTTGCAGTCCTAGGGGTGCCTGGGTGGCTCAGTTGGTTGAGCGTCCGACTTCGACTCTGGTCATGATCTTGCAGTCCGTGGGTTCCAGCCCCGTGTCTGGCTCTGTGCTAACAGCTCAGAGCCTGGAGCCTCTTTCAGATTCTGTGTCTCTCCCTCTCTCTGACCCTCCCCTGCATATGCTGTCATTCTCTCTCACAGGAAAAAAAAACAAACAATATACATTTGCAGTCCTGTTCTAATGTAGGTAATACTATTATCCCAATATATATATCCCAATTATATATATATCCCATCTATATATAGGTGAAGAAACAGATAAAACTAGAAATTAATAACTCATCCAAACTTATGCCATTTGCAAGAAGGGGAGAGAGACTGTAAAGCCAAGCAGGTTAATTCCAAAGGCCAATCTTGAATATGTACTATACTGTCCATGAGTTACAGAGGCTTTTCTTTTTTTTTGGGGGGGGGGGAACATAATCATTTATTCATGACATTGTTTCTGTAGGAAATTATTTTTTGAAATTTTGGAGTAAAGCCCAAATGTTATAGCTATAAGGGAGAAATATATTAAAAAGTGACTGTTTGGGATTATACACTGAATATGCATGCAGAAAAGTGGATTGTCAACTTTCTTCCATTTGATTAGTGTCTGTATTTTATTTTCTTTATTTTTTTAATGTTTATTTATTTTTGAGAGAAAGAAAGAGTGGGAGTAGGGGAGGGGCAGAGAGAGACACACAGAATCTGAAGCAGGCTCCAGGCTCTGAGCTGTCACTACAGAGCCTGACACGGGGCTTGAATTTACAAACTGTGAGATCATGACCTGAGCCGAAGTTGGATGCATAACTGACTGAGCCACCCAGGTGCCCCAATCAGTGTCTTTATCATTGGCTTCTCTTACCTTTACCCATGCACTACCTTGTCTCATATATGGAGTGGTTGTGAATTCATATGAGTTTTATCCAATTGCTTATTCTAGTTGCCAGATAAAAGCCAGTCTGTATGCGATGCTTATTTAGGCTGCATCATTTTCTTTCTTTCTTTTTTTATTTTTTTTTTTACATTTATTTATTTTTGAGAGACAGAGAAAGGCAGAGCAGAAGTGGGGGAGAGGCAGAGAGAGAATGAGACACAGAATCAGAAGCAAGCTCCAGGCTCTGAGCGGTCAGCACAGAGATGCAGGACTGATGCAGGGCTCTAACCCATGAACCCTGAGATCATGTCCTGAACCAAAGTCAGAAGCTTAACCAACCGAGCCACTCAGGTGCCCCTCAGCTGCATCATTTTCAAGCCATATCTGGTAACTGAGCAGCATGGCATAGTGGTTACAACCACAGGTTATTGAGATAGATTCTCTTGGTTCATATCTTACCTTTTCTACTTCTTAGCCATGTCATTTGGGGCAAGGTACTTAACCTCTCTATATCTCTTTCTTTATCTGTGAATGAGGACAGTTGTAGTTCATTATTTACATCATAGCTCAAGTTCAGAGAATTGTTAGGATTAAATAAAATGCCATTTGTAAAGTGTCTTAGAACAGTTCCTGTTTCGTAGAAAGCCAAATATTGTGTTTGTTTAAAACAGACTTATTTTGGTAACATTTTACACCAGTTCATTATTAAAAGCTCTCAGCTAATAAAGAATAAAGCATTCACAAAACATAACAGGATATCTATAAAAATCTTAACAACTAACATACTTAATGATGAAAGAATTATTCTCCTCCTAAGTCTGAAAACAGGACAAGGATATATGTGTACACACACAGACACACACACACACACACACACACACACACACACACGTTGTTTCTACTTAAAAGTATAGCCAGTCAAGAAAAATAAATAAAATGTATCCAGTTTGGAAAGGGTGAAGTAAAACTATTTATTTGAAGATGATGTAGTCATACATGGTGAAAATCCAAAAAAGTATACTACAAACCACAAAAAAACTAGTATGCAAATATAGCAGATTTAGAAGATACAAGTGTAATAAATTTCACAAAGCTATAGCAATCAATGCTATGGTAATAATGCTACAGAACTGAAAGTCCAGGAATAAACCTTCACATTTACGGTCACTTGATATAGATCATGATGTGAGCTGAAATCAAGAGTTGGGCACCTAACTTACTAAGCCACCCAGACACTTCTGTGTTCAATTCATTTTTAATAAGGGTACCAAGAACACTCAATAGAGAAAATAGTCTTTAACAAATGGTGCAGAGAGCATTGCATATCCACATATGAAAGAATAGAATTGGGCGCCTCCGTCACACCATACATCAACATTAATTCCAAATGGATCAAAGACCTAAATATAAGAGTTAAAACTCTAAAAGTCTTAAAAGAAAATAAAGGAATAAGTATTTATGACCTTGTATGAAGTAACAGTTTCTTAGATAAGACAACAAGAGTCTTGCAACAAAAGAAGAAACTAAGTGAATCAGACGTCAAGAAAATGAAAAGCTCCAAGGATTCAAGGGACACCAACCAGAAAGTAAAATTACAACTCACAGAATGGGAGAAACTTTTGTAAATCATGTATCTTAAAAGGGTGTGGTGTCCAGAATATATAAAAAACTGCTACAACTCAATACTAAAGAGTAATAACCCAATTAAAAAATGTACAAAGGGCCTTATGAGGTGTTTTCCCAAAAAAGCAGTATAAATGGAAATAAGTATGTAAATATATGTCAACATCATTAGCTATGAGGGAATTACACATCAAAACTACAGTGAGACTTTACTTCACAACAACTAGGATGACTATATTAAAACAAGACAGATAGTTACATATTTTGGCAAGAATGTGGATGAATTAGAACCTTGGTAGACTTCTGGGTGGGAATACCAATGCTGCAGTGACTGAAAAGTAGTCTAACAATTCATCAAAAGGTTGAGCCTAGAGTTGTCATGTGACCCAACAAATCTCCTTCTAGGTGTATGTTCAAGAAAATTAAGAACATAGGGGCGCCTGGGTGGCTTAGTCGGTTAAGCATCCGGCTTTCGCTTAGGTCATGATCTCGTGGTCCGTGGGTTCGAGCGCCGCGTCGGGCTCTGTGCTGACTGCCAGCTCAGGGCCTGGAGCCTATTTCAGATCTGTGTCTCCCTCTCTCTCTGACCCTCCCCTGCTCACGCTGTCTCTCTCTCTCTCTCTCTCTCCTAGAAATAAAAATATATAAAAAAAAAAAAGAAAGAAAATTAAGAACATATGTTTACATAAAACGCTGTGTCTAGGTTTTCAGAGTAGCATTGTCCATATTCAAAGACTAGAAATAATCCAAATGTACAATTGATGAATGGAAAAATAATATGTGGTGTATACATGCAAGGAAATATTATTCATCAATAAGAAACAATGAAGTACTACTACATGCCACAAAAAATGAACCTTGAAAATAAAATGCTAAGTAAAAGAAGTCTGTCACAAGAGACTACATATTATATGTTCTCATTTAAATGAAATGTCCAGAATAAGTAAATTATAGAAGTGGATAGCGTTTTCAATATCTATAGGTAAAGAGGAGAAAATAACATTTGTAATCACATGAAAAACATCATACACTTAGAGATATACATAGTCAAATACATGCAAAACCTGTACTCAGAAAACTACAAAATACTGTTGAAAGAAATTTAAGAAGATATAAAAAAGCGACCAATATGCTACATTTAGGATTGGATGAGTCAATCTTATTGAGATGTCGATTCTTCCCAAATTAATTTATAGATCTGACTCAATGTCAAACATAACAACACTGCACTATATTTTGGTAGAAACTGACAAACCAGTTTTAACATGTGTATTAAATCAAAAATATTTATTGAATGGCCAAAGAAGCTTTGAAGAGGAACTAAGAGCATTTATACTACTGATTACAGGCATTGCTATAAAGCTATGACAATCAAGACAGTGTGACACCAGCCTAAGGATTGACACAGATTACTGGAATGGAATATGGAGCCTAGAGATAGACCTCTACACATCAGTCAGTTGATTGTCAGAAACAGCACCAAGATGAACTAATGGGGAAGGAATGTTGTTTTCAGTGAATGGTCCTGGAGCAGACGTATAGTGCATGGAAAATAATAAGCCTTGATCTCTGTGTTGCAGTGTACCAAAAACAAATGCAAAAGGAATAGTATACCTAAACGCAAAATCCAAAACTGTAAAACTCTTAGGGGGAAGCAAAAATAAGTAAATAAAAAACAAACAAACAAACTAAACCCCAAGAAAACAGCATTGCAGATGGCAAAAATATCTTAGGATACAAAAAACACTAACTAGAAAGGAAGAAATGACAAGAATTATGCTCCTGAAAAGCCATAGATAAGAAGAGAAAGAGGTGAAGCAGAGAGGAGAAAATATTCAAAATGCATATTGGTCAAAAGACCTATCTGAAATATATACAAAAGCTCTTAAGGCTCAGTAGTGAAAATAAGTCAAATTCAACTTTTGAAAAATGAGCAATGAATTTCGGCATACTCTTCACAAGATATACCACTATGTTGACTAATGGTAAGTCCAAGAAAAGGTGTTCAGTATTATTAGTGATTAGGGAAATGCAAATTAAAACCTCAGCTAGTTATGCTACATCCTCTAGAATGGATAAAATTAAAAGGATTGTCAATACCAAGTGTTAGTAAAGTTAGAGAGTTAACCAGTGTTCTTATCCATTACAGTGAAAAGTTAAAATGCTACATTCCTTTTGGAACACTGGCAGTGTATTTTAATCAGCTTAATTATGTCCTTATCATATGACTCAGAAATTCTATTCCTAACTATTTATTGAAAAGAAATGAAAAGCTATGTCCACCAAAGGATTGTACATGTATACGTAAGTATTCATAGCATCTTTATTCAAATGGAGAAATACTTCAGATAACTTAAATGTCCATCAGCAGGTGATAGAATAAACAAAATATGGTAAATGCATGAAAAGAATACAACTCTTCAATAAAAAGAAATAAAATGCTAGCACCTGAGTATAAAAAGTCAGACAGACAAGGACAGGCTATATAACTATGTATGTGTGTTAATCTAGAATAGTCAAAAAGCAATCAGTGCGTGATTGCCTGAGGGCAGGTGCAACAGTGAGGAATGACTGAAAAAGATCCCAAGGGCACCTTCAAAGAAGTTGGAAATCTCTCTTATTGTGGTTGGAATGTTATTTATGTGGGCATATATCTCTGTCCAAATTCATGAAAGACACACCAAAAATTGGTATTTTGTAAATCTAGAAAGTAGACTTTATAAAGTTGATTGTAAAATAAAGCAAAGCACTCAAAGAGACAAAGAAAGGCGTATCATCTGTAAGAGCTGAAATTTCTCTATTTGGATTTAGAATCAAACTTTTAAAATCCTTCTATTTAATATTTCAGGAGACACAGGCTCAGAAATGGTGTATGAGTTTCTTAAAGTCAACCTAGCTGGTCAGGGGCAGTTCCTGCACTAGAACTGAATTCCCTTGACATTTTTCATTGCTTTGTAAAAAATCCAGAAGGTAGGGCTAGGTTGTAGCTCAGTCAGTGTTTCCTCAAGATCCAAGTGTTGGAGCGCCTGGGTGGCTCAGTTGGTTAAGTGTCTGACTTCAGCTCAGGTCACGATCTCACAGTTTGTGGCTTTGAGCCCCACGTCGGGCTCTGTGCTGACAGCTAGCTCAGAGCCTGGAGTCTGTCTTTGGATTCTGTGCCCCTCTCCTTCTGACCCTCCCCTGCTTATGCTGTCTCTATCTCTCTCACAAAAACAAATAAAACATTAAAAAATTAAAATAAGTTTTGTAAGAATTAATTTAATTCAGCTTTTGTTTTGGTGTTATGATAGTTTATAAACTGACAGTATCAGACAAATGTCTAAAACGGTTTTTATAACTAAAGCTCCTTAAAAGAGAGGATGCTTTTTTGTTTTAGAAGATGATTTTCTTTGACATCTGTATATAATTAACCCTCCAGTTCTCAAAATATTTATAAGCTACCTCTAATTTAATCTGGTCCAAAAATACGAGAATTTAAATTCTAGAAGCAGGAAATAAGAATTTAAATGCCTGCAGGGTATGTTTGTGAAGAGTAGAAAGGAAGGGAGGGAAGAACCGGGAAAGGGAAGAAGGAAAATATTAGTCTACACAGGGAAAGAGCCTCCTTCCAAAGAAGGTTATAAAATTAAAGTTTTTCTTAGTTCATCGCACTTCCTAAAATACATCAAAATAAGCATGTATTATTTATAATTTTAGGGGATTCATTAATATATTGAGAGGAGATGAGATAGCATGTCTATGAAGCTGAAAAAGAGAAGATGGTTGAAAATACCTCTTTGGGGGTGCCTGGGTGGCCCCGTCAGGTAAGCATCCAAGTTTGGCTCTGGTCATGATCTTATAGTCCCTGAGTTCAAGCCCTGCATCAGAGCTGACAGCTCAGAGCTTGGAGTCCGCTTCAAATTCTGTGTCTCCCTCTCTCTGCCCCTCCCTTGCTCGTGCTCTGTCTCTTTCTCTCAAAAATAAATAAATGTTTAAAAAAATTAAAAATAACAACCCTTTGGCCTGAATGACTATATATGGTTTTAAGCCATTGGGTACAAACATTGCTACCACTAACCACAGTCTTGTCGTAGCATAGTTTCAGAGAATTCCTACCCACTAATATTGTATGCTGAACAGAAGGAAGCAGAAGAGCAGACAAAACCTACATAAGGAAGATAATGTGTTTCCAATTCTGATTCTGTTCTCTTCTCTGCTGTACTGGCCCAAGGCACTGTGTGCCCAGATCTTGAGAGTAAACCAGGCATATACACTCTTTGGAGCAGTACAGTATTATATGTTGGGTAGTACCTGTCCTGAGAGAAAGTAGTGGTTTGGCCCTGCTACAGTAGCTCCTATACTAAAATTTTTGGAGGTGCACCTGGGTGGCTCAGTCAGTTAAGTATCTAACTCTTGGTTTTGGCTCAGGTCATGATTTCAGGGCTCATGAGTTTGAGCCCTTCATTGGGCTCTGCACTGATGGTGCACTGCCTGCTTGGGATTCTCTTTCCTTCTCTCTCTGCCCTTCCCCTGCTCTCTCTCTCTCTCTATCTCTCTCTCTAAGAATATAAATAAACAAACAACAAGCAAACAAACTTAAAGAAATTTATACTAAAATGTTCGGGAATTACCGAATGAATGCATGATTATTGGCCAAAATCTGTTCATATAAACTCTGTAGTTAATTCTCTATGACTTTGAAAAGTCTAGAACACTTGAGCCCAAGTCCCCTGTGGGAGTCAGGCTGAATAATATTTTTATTTGTTTTAATCATTGCAAAACGCATCTAAAACTGGAGCAGATCTATTATCTATAGTGTAAGAGATATTGACTAAAAAAAATAATAATAACAACAGACTCCAAAACATAAGGTTTGTTTTTCACTGTGAATATCTTTCACAGTGTTAGGGGACAAATTACAATTATACAATGGAGAGAACAAAACTAGTTTCTGAAATGACAGATAAAATGGTAGTTGTTGTGGAAAAGAACTTTAAATTGTGTAATCTCTCACTTTAGTTTGGCTGATTAACAGCTTTTATTTAAAGTTGTATTTGTTTATTTTGAAAGAGAGAGAGACAGAGAAGCAGAGAGAGGGAGAGACAGAATCCCAAGGGGGATCCATGCTGTCAGCGCAGAATCCGATACAGGGCTTGAACTCATGAACCATGAGATCATGACTTGAGCTGAAATCAAGAGTCAGACACTTTACTGACTGAGCCCCTCAGGAGCCCCTGATTAATAGCTTTTAAAGCAAAGAAATAGCTTGGCTTATGCCAGTTAGCTACCTATATATAATCTGATGAAAAACAGAGGCTGCTGGCTTCTCTTTTCTTTTTTCCATTGAATTAGAACTAAGGAGAGTCTCACAATATCACCCTGATTCATTCTGTTGAAGTAAATCTATAATGTTTACTCCAAATGTCATGCACTTTAATTTTGGATTTTCTTGAGCCAAGAGCTGCCTGATGAATTTCTTTCTAAACTGGGTCACTTTGCCACAAGTTTGCGAGCTAGGTCACAATGGGAGAAAAACCCAAATAGTGAGAGAATCTCACCGCAGGGTTGGGAGCCTGAGTTTTGAGTGCTTGAGCCAAGTGCTTACGTGGCCTGGAGGCTGCTTGCTTTGCAGACTGTCACATACTCTTTTAGATGACGTTACATATGGAGCTGTGAACTCAATCTAGCAGTTTATTGGCTTCTAGTTTTCCTTCCAGTGGTATCAATCTATTGCTGCTTTTTCAAAATTTAATCCCTTTGGATGTTCAATAGCATGCAGTAGCCCTCATCATTTAATTTGTCTGGCATTTTTAGGGGAGTAAAAAGGCTCATGCTGTACGAGGAGATGCTAGAGGAGAGACAACATTGACACTGTCTGCCTATTGCTAGCAGCAAATGAGACTTCGTTCCCCTTTCAGGGTGCTCTTTGGAGGACGGTGGCTTTTTGGTGTCATTGTCAGGGAAAGAGGCTATGGGATAAATTATGGTTTTTGAGCTTCAAAATCACTAGAAAAAATTTACTTGTAAATAAAAATCAGCTTTATATTTTATTCTGCCTAAATTCTGAGTTCCTGATGAATTAAAAACATATGCTTTTCCCAAAGTTGTTTACTTGACATGAGAGATGTGTTTATTTACTTAGAAATGATGACTCTATTTGAGCTGTATGGAGCATGATATTTAAGTAGTCTTTTTGGACCCCAAAGTCACATCCCATCACAGCAGGATGAAGAAATTCATAGATCAACTTATAAAGATCTATTTAACCCATAACAGACATAATTGATAGAATCTTTTTTTTTTTATCATATCTTAAACTTGACAGTAAAAGTATAGTAGTTTCATGGAAAAATGCACTCTCAGATCCAAATGGGGTTGACCAGAAAACATCATTTTTGCTAGGCCCAGGATAAGGGAGCAGTAGCTCATGGGTCACAGGTAGCTCCCATGTATTTGGGGCAGAGCCTGTGACATATAGACAGGGACCGATAGCTGGAATGTGGTGGCAGGGATGGGTAAAAGAAGTATCTGTCTAAGAACAGACAGTGCTAAGAGAATGCTTAGTCCAGCTTAAAGCCCAAACCTCATATTTCTCTTCTCAGGCATTGGCTTTGAACTCAAGCTGAAATCAGCATAGATTTATAGCTTCTCCTGTGTCTCCTGGTTCTTTTAACAAAACCAGTGTGATTTAGTTTTTGGTGCAGATTTTTTAAAGTTTCAAAATGCTTCTTTTGGGGATTCTTTCTCTGACAGTTCTTCCTTTAGAACTGTACTGGAGTGATCATCCAAAAACACATTGGTAGTAAGTATGTGAAGGTTAGAGTTGATTGCCAAGTTCAAATAATGGAATTCATTTGTAGGATATGGGTTAAATATTAGGAGTACTGATAAAGATTAATTTATTTCTCCACTTTCCCATCCATGCAACGAATACTTACTAGGCATCCAGACCATCAGATACTGTGCTAAGTAATAAAGGGAAGTTCATATACCCTGATCACAGCTCCTGAAAAGTTTACACCCTGCTAACAAGGAGATACGTGTAAACAAGCACATGTATTAATGTATTAATGTATTTCTGGACATTTTGAGAGAAATGACCACTGGTTATTTTATCCATTTTCTACTGCTGCTATTACAAACTACCACAAACCTAGTGACTTAGCATCACACAAAAATATTCTCTTACAATCCTAGAGATCAAAGTTTAAATTCTAAGTGTTGGTGGGTGATTGCATTCCTTCTGGAGGTCTCGGGGAGAATCCATCTCCTTGCCTTTCCTAGCTTCTAGAAGTTGCCTGCATTCCTTCCTTCATGGCCCTGCTCCACATCTTCAAATCCAGGACCATAGCATCTTCCAATCCTCCTCACCTCCACCCCATCTCTCTTTCCATAATCACATTGCCTTTTCTGATTGACTGTCCTGCCATCCGCTGTTAAGGACTTCTGTGGTTATATTGGGCTCACCAGGATAATCAAGGCTCACCCCATCATTTGAAGATTCACAACTACATCTTCCCTTTTACAGTGTAAGGTAACATGCTTACAGGCTCTGGGGATTTGGATATGGACACATCAGGGGGAGACATTATTCAGTCTACCACATCTGTGGTAGAGTCCCATGGAAGGAAATTTTAGGTTCTCATCAGGAGTGGAGGTTGGATGTCAACAAATGGCTTCTTTGAGGTTGTCGTTCTTGAGTCAAGATTTGACCATTGGGTGATAATTCACTAGGGGAACACCAGGGCATTCAGATTGGAGCAGTATGTAAAATTTTCACAGTGGGAGACACCAAGAAAGATATGCTCAGAGAACTGCAAGCAGTTTGACTTGCCTCAAAGGTAATTTTGAGGAAAGATTCCCAAAGGTATAAAACCGGAGGGAGTTAATTGGATCAAATCATACAGAATCTTACTTGCTCCACAAAGAGGTTTAGATTAGTGTTAGTACTCTGCCATGTTGGATTCACCAATCTCTTCGTCATGTTTCCTGATTCAAGGACAGCACTGGATTCTGCCTCTTCCTTCTGCTTGTGGTGCAACCTTGAAATTTCTCCAGGTACTAAACTGCAACAGTCCTTCTATTTCCTATCCATCATTTATTTTCCACCTCTCAGGGATCACTATCCCTCTTTGACTTCTGTCTGATATATTGAGTTCTGTTGTTTAATGAAATTAAAAAAGAATTTCATACATGCCACAATATTCCAGCTGAAACTGAACCTCCCTGTCCTCATTTTTTTAAAGTTAATTTATTTATTTTGAGAGAGAGAGTGAGAGAGAATGAACTTGGGGGTGGGGAGAGAGAGAGAAAGAGAGAGAGAGAGAGAGAGAGAGAATTCCAAGCAGGCTCTGCACTGTCAGAACAAAGCCTGATATGAGGCTGAACCCACAAAATGTGAGATCATGACCTGAACTGAAATCAAAAGACACTTAATCTACTTAGCCCCTCCTGGTCCTCCTGTAAAAAAATACATGAGGCTAGAGACATGGTCAAGTTCACCTTTGAGGGCAGACTCCCTTTACTGTAAGAAAACCACTTCATGGATATTTTCATTATGCTAATTAAAGCAGAGGAATTAACAATTTCAAGAAAATGAAGATATAAAAAGGTATTGATGTTCCATCTCTAAATAATCTAATTTTAGCAAACAAATGTCTTTCTTCTATGAGAGACTCAGCATAGTTGAGAGTTTGGACTCCATGGTGGGCGAGCATATTGAGTCACATCTCCAAGTTTGGATGGAAGTCAACCCTATAAAATGTCACAAGCCAGGGCTTCCTAACTAAAATATTCATGAAGTGTCTTGTTTGTGGATTCTGGTCATAACCTCATTCTACTTATGTGTATTTTTTTCTTTTGAGTTTCAGTTTTGTCCTTTTATCTTGAAGCTTCAACAAAGTTTTTTTTTAAGGTTATTTATTTAAGAGAAAGAGAGAGTTCACCTCTTCCCACAAGTACTCAAGTGGAGAAGGGGCAGAGAGTGAGGGAAAGAGACAGAATCCCAAGCAGGATCCATGCTGTCAGCTAACAGCCCAATGCAAGGCTTGAACCCTGCATGAGATCATGACCTGAGCCAAAATCAAGAATAAGATGTCTAACCGCTAGGCCTCCCAGGTGCCTGAAGCTGCAGCAAAGTTTAGTGAAACTTCACAATTTAGTTTTATGTGAAATCTAGACTGCAGTTTAGGGAGAGGCCTGTGTCTCAATTTGGATGAAGTGACACAGAGGGATGGTGGCAGCCCAGGATGACTGGCGTGTGGTGGGAAAATGTAATTGACAGAATCTCTCAACAGGCATCTGCAGTGAGACAGGGGGCTAAGCACCCAAGCAACAGCCGCCTTGTCTTCAGGGAATATTTGGTAATTTTCATGAGGATTCCCAGAAATACCTGATCAGGGAAATTCAACTTTTTGTATTTCCTGTGGTGAAGTCCAGTGGGGCTTATGCTACTTTTATCAAGATTTTAAAGGGAGGTGACTGGATGACTCCAGTGATTAAGCAGCAGACTCTTGATTTCAGCTCAGGTCATGACCTCATGGTTTTGTGGGTTCGAGCCACATGTCAGGCTCTGCGCTGATGGTGTGGAGCCTTCTTGAGATTCTCTCTCTGCCACTCCCCTGTGTACTCTCTCTCTCTCAAAAATAAAGAAAATAAACATTTATAAAACTATTTTAAAGTGAAATGCCTGAAGACCTATAGGCTTTATATCTGTATTACCGTAGCCATTGAATTATAAGTACTCCAGTTTAGATATGATTCTGATCTTTATCTCTCATTAATCTCTTGGTGAGAGCACAGCCACATATGGCTAAGGGGAAATTCTGTCTTCAATATACCCAGATCCCATTTTTTTGTTTATCTTTTTTTTTCAGGTCATCAAGCTAATCTTATTTATCCTATGTTACTGTACTTCTCCTAATAGTCAGAATTATCACCTTCTTGATTTATAGTGTTTTTAGTAACAGAAGTTTCTTAATCTCTGTACATAAATTATTCATAGATGAGACTTCAAATAGGGAGTCTTTATAAGCTGTATATTTATGGTTATGGCCACTGGTGGACCTAAATTTGTTACAGTAGGAATGTGTATGGTTTTGGAATTTAATGAGATTCCCTTTTCTCTATTATTATCTATAAATATTTGTTGTATCTCAGCCAGAGATGGCTGATTTTTGCTCTGTGACAATGGAAGGAGTTCTACAGATTTTTTATATTATAGCATACAGAGGATGTCTTCCGGGATTAGTAGTATTATTATTTTGGTGGGAAAAGAATCATTAATTCCATGTCACTTTGTTCCAACAGGATCATCACATCCAATAACTCCAATGTAATGTTTCTGTGAGATTTGCAATGTCTTCTAGCTCACAAAATCACTGGCTTTGATACTAGTAATAGCTATAGAAGGATGATATCTCTAATAAGCTTTGCATAATTTTTAAATGCCACTGCTGTTTTATGTCAGAAAGGCATGCTGACAGTGAAATTTCTCTTCAAGGTAGAAATGCCAGTGACCTCTTCCCCTTCTGAGTAATGTCCTTTATAAAAGGAATTTATGGTATTTTCTACTTTGCAACCTCCCTGGCACTGCTTAACCTCCTGCAGGTAGCTTTCTGACACCTCCATTCCACAGAAAGGGCTCCCAACAATGTCAGCCATAACAGACTCATTGCAAAACCTGTCACTTTCTAGTCCTCTTTGTATTTGTCATCCAGACTGTATCTGACATCATTTTGCCCTTTGTCCCTCTTGCCGTTCTCCCTGCCCCTTAACTGCCATTGAACCATTCTTTTATTTTTCTTCCATATTTTGGGTAATTCCTTGTCAGTCTATGCTGAGCTCTTACAGATGTATAGTCCGTAAACATTTGCTCTTCTTACTCTGGCTTAGTCCGTTTGGGCTGCTGTAACAAAATTCCATAGACTGGATAGCTTATAAACAACAGAAATTTATTTCTCACAGTTCTGGAGGCCAGAAGTCTGAGATCAGGGCTTCAGGAGGCTGGGTCTTCTCTTCTAGGTCACAGACTTCTCATTGTATCTACAAGTGGCTGAGAGGGCTAGGGAGCTCTCTTATATAACAGCACTAGTCTCATTCATGAGGGCAGAACCTCATAACTTCAACATCTCTCAAAGGTCCCGCCCTCTTATACCATCACATTGGACATTAAGATTTCAACATATGAACTTTATAGGGACACATATATTCCAATCAGAGCAAACCCAACACAAGAGACTCCACCAAACTCTTTATGCTCATGATTTCCAGATCTATACCTCTTTTTCAGACATTCTTCCTTAAACTCCAGAGCAGATGATGCAATATTTACTTGTATGTTTCTCTAGGACTTCATGTTTAACATTATCAATACAGAATTATTAACCTACTCTCTAAACCCAAATGGAACCAGCATGCATCCAAGCTCCAAGTTAAAGCATTAGAATTTATGCGCTTTAGTATGGGGGCTGTAGAGAATAGATCCTGAGACCAGGACTGAATTGTTAACACTTATTTGAGAAATGCAAGCCCAGCATATGAAGATGTGGATATAAAGATTACGAGGCAAGAAAGATGTACTCCATATGATATGATACATTACTATGTTGGTCCCAGCTTCACAACAAACTATAAAGGTGCACAGCACATCTTTAATAAGAGGTATTCTCTGGGAATGGAGAATTTTCTCTGATCATGTTACAAGATAAAACCACACCCTGAAGTGATCTACAGATAGGAGAATGGGGGGGGGGGATTTATCTGCCTTGATCTTTTCCCTAGGTAGAGTCACATTTCCCCCTACTCAGCATTCATATCATGAGGAATTCACTTCCAGTTTGCCTCATTTGAGCTCTTTGTGCCCAATTGAGGACTCAGGCTGCCTCCAGGTAAATCCCTAACCCAGGGAGTGAGATTAGCAGGCAACGGAAGAAATCTGAGCAAATTCACAAGGTCGTGGCTATCCCAATTCATTACCCTAAATTTATTGCTATATCTCAACCTCCATCTTGGATTACTTACCAAGTACTGCTCTTTCTACTTCATAAATATATTTTAAACACATCCCTTATTTTATGCTCTTAGCATTTTTATTGAGGACAAGTGCAGCAATTTCTTAATTATTCACCCTAACTTGACCTTGCCTCCCTCCCCTGCATCCTCCATCATCCTGTCAGAGTAATTTTTCTAAAGTGTGACTCTTAGAATTTTACTCTGCTACCTAAAAGTCCTTCAGTGACTCCCACTGATTCTAGAGTAAAATCCGTGCCCTTAGGTTGGAAGGAAGCAAAACATCATCATAATCTAGGTTCTGCTTCAGTCCTCACCCCCTTCCTTCATCACTGCTCATACAGCACATTACGATCAGACCATGACCATCTGCTGTCAGGTTTCCCGAATATGCCATGCTGCCTTTTTCATCTGTATGTTTGGCATAATGTTGCTGTCCATCTTCTCTTCTTTGTCCGACCAGGCACGATTCAGTCTTTGAGCTTGGTTCAAGATGAAGAACAAATAAAAATAGTTAATCATTTATTCATGACAAACATTTGTTAAATTACTCTTACATACCAGGCATGACACTCTGTTCTAACAGTGCAGAAGTTAACAAAGCAAGCAGAAGTCTGCCTCTCAGAACTTATATTCTAATAGAAGAGACCGACAATAAAGTAAATAGGTAAAATTTATAAAATGTTAGCTAGTGAAGAGTGACAAAGGGAAAAAAGGGGAGTGAACCATAACAGACATATGGGGATTATAATTTTACATAGGATGGCCTGGGAAGATATCACTGAAGAAGTGACCTTCAAGTAAAGACCTGAAGAAGGTAAAGGAACATGCCATGCAGGTATCTTGGGGGAAAGCAAATCAGGCACAAGGGAAATGAAGTGCAAAGGCCTTAATACATAAGGATGCCTGCAGCTCTTGAGGAATTGCAAGAAAAAAAGGGAAGCTGGAAGTTAATTAAGGGAAAATAGTAGAAAATAAGGTTAAAAACATAGTGAGTGGGGCACCAGGGTGGCTCAGTTGGTTAAGGGTCTAAGTTGGTCAGGTCATGATCTCATGGTCTGTGAGTTCGAGCCCCTCGTCAGGCTCTGTGCTGATAGCTCAGAGCCTGGAACCTGCTTTGGATTCTGTGTCTTCCTCTCTTTCTGCTTCCCCACTCATATTCTGTCAGTCTGTCTGTCTGCCTGTCTGTCTCTCTTAAGTAAATAAACATAAAAAATAAAAAAACATAGTGAGTGGCTCCATCATATATGGATGATGTGGTGCCCATTATGCAACTGGGTTTTCTTTTTGAGTGAAAGGACCCATTGAAAGACTTGAAGGGAAAGAGGAGAATGGCTCAGGCTATTCTGTTGGAAGTAGAAGGCTGAAGATAAGAGATTAGTTAGCAGGGTTCTAAAATAATCCAGTGTAAGACAAAAGTGGCTTGTCCTAGATGGTAGTGATGGATATGATGAGTGGTAGTTCCACTCTGCATGTACTCTGAGGATATAGCAGAGTTGATGTGCAAAGTAAGAGAATTTGGCACAAGCAATTGAAATGGAAAGACAAAAGGGAAGTTTGGGAAAGGGTGTAAGAAGTTCAGTGTGGGTGGCTTATTGAATGTAAGATGATCACTAGTCATCCCAGGATGGATGTCAAGTATGCAGTGGGATAAGTGAGTCGGCACTTGAATGTTTGCTAGAGGCCAACACCTAAGAGCCATCATCATAGAAGAGCTACAGCGTATTATGCTATGCAAAATAAGCCAGTCAGAGAAAGACAAACACTATATGATTTCACTCATATGGGGAATTTAAGAAACAAAACGGATGACCATAGGGGAAGGGAGCAAAAAAAGAGGGAAGCAAGCCATAAGAGACTCTTAACTACAGAGAACAAACTGAGAGATAATGGGGAGGGAGGTGTGTGGGGAATGGACTACATAGATGATGGGTATTCAGAAGGGTACTTGTTGTACTATATGTAAGTGATGATCATTACCTGAAACCATTGTTACACTGTAAGTTAACTAACTAGAATTTAAAAATTTGAAAAAAGAAAAAGAATCATCATCATGGAGATGGTACTTGAAAGATGGTATTTGGTACATCATAGAGATATACAGGAGATTGGTTCACTTTATTTCTTGGAGTGAGGTCTTCAAATCACTGAGGAGGAGGTTATAAATAGAAAATAGGAAATGTTCAAAGACAACTCAGGGACATTGTAACATTTAAGGATCAAGGATTTGAGGGACTAAGAAGGAACTTCTCCTCAAGGAGAAAGAAAACCAATAGATCACAGTGTCCTGGGATAGTGGCTGAGGTGGGTTAAGCTTATGTAATAAGCTGACACAAATATTTAATGGTTGAAACACAATAGACATTTATTTTTCCCTCACCTAACTGTTTGAGCCAGGTTCTCGGGTACGAGGGGTACCTATCTTCCACATAGTGAGACAGGTATTCATATATTCTCTAACTTATGCCTGGTTCCATCATTCCCTTTTGGCTTCATGATTATTTGAATTTATCATTTCAAGGAGAAGAATTGTTGGACTGAGTATATCCACCTCTTAATTTATTTAACTTGCAAATGGTACACACCACTTCCACTTAGGTTTCCATTTCCTCTGACTCAGTCATACTGTCACACCTATTTGCAAGTGAGGCTTGGAAATGTGGTACAGCTATATGTACCATAAGAAGAAGAAATAGATTTTTTTAAATGTATGAGTAGCAATCAGTCTGTGTCATACCAAGTGAAGACATTTTCCATGCTGCCGCTCTCTGAAGTTTGATTTTCCTTTACTTGCCCTTTTTCCCTTAATGGATTTGTTGACAGCATTTATTTCTGTATCCCTGATGGCTTTCACATTGATTGGGCACTTAGATGTTCAATAAATACTAAAAAAATAGATGAAAGCATTAAAGTTATAAGATGTTTTATAGCTTACAAAATAAACTGAGTAAAACTGGTACAATCCCATTTCTTCGATGGGTAACACGAGGCTCAGAAAGATTGAGTGTCCTGCTAAAAACCACACAGCTACTAAGTTAATGGCTCTGACCCTTCAACCCACATTTCCTGGTTTGAATATGAATATGAGTAACCTTGCCCATTCTTCTCCATTTTGATTCCCTTGCAGGAGACCAAAAGTGAAAATAAAATATTTAAACAGCTAACTCTGATGTGTAATTTACTGAGAGTTTTACTATAACCTCTATTTAAGTATTTATCTTGGATTATGACACAGACAATGAGCTATTTTGGTTCTCTAATGACATTATGTTGAATGGAGAGTCTGGTGGCAGAGACATTGGCATTAAAATTTAAAATTACTGAGGCAAGCTGGAAAAGAAAACAGATGAAATTCAGCAGAGACAATTCAATTAAGTGACTACAGTGTAGAAACTGATGAATATAAACATAGAAATAGTCTTAAAATGCAGAAGAATGCAATGCTTGTTAAGAGAGTTCCATGGGAAGTGTCTGGGAGTATATTTGGAGCACAGGTACATGTCACCCTGCTTCAGGTCAAGGTGACAACGCAGTGCTCTTGGAGGAGTCCACATTCCACTTTCAGTCTGTGGGCCCCGGACTACCTTTCACACAGAATGTACAGGGGACTGTCTGAGGGGTGGAGAACATTTTTAAGATGGCCAGTGAGGTATCATTAATAGTTTACAGCAATGAAAATTTATCCTTTACAGTTTCTTTTTTTGTTTCCTCTAATGTTTATTTATTTATTTTGAGAGAGAGAGAGAGAGAGGAGGGAGGGAGAGACTCCCAAACAGCTTCTACGCTGTCAACACGGAGCCCTTCATGGGGCAAGATCTCCCAAACCATGAGATCATGACCTGTCAGTTAAGCTTTCTATTAGTAAGTGACAGAAAACCTACCTCAAAGTGATTTAAACACTGAAAGTGAAGAAATGTGCTCATGCAAGTAAAAAGTCTCAAAGCACAAGTGTTACCACAAGTCTCAAACTAGACTCTTGTGGTTTTGCTGCCTGTAGATCAACTTTGACTTCAGGTCGGCAGCAGGCCCTGTTCATGACAAAACAGTCACTGCTACAGCCAATTTTCCTGGGATTCTGGCTGGGTGGCCCAGCCCAGATCAGCTCACAGGCTTGACTCCGAGACTTTGGGGAGGAGCCATATCTTAGGAGCCACATGGATACACACATGGAAATCAGCCATGTTTGAAAAGAGAAGAGATGCCCCAAAGAGATCATTGCAGAAGCTGAGGCAATTTCAGGAATAGGAAATTCTATTAGAAAAGGGATGTGTCAGGGCAAGTTTATGGTATATTTTGTTTATTATTCTGTGTTTGTTGTCTAGAGTTATGATCGGCAGCTAGTGTTCAGTATATTTTTTTAAACAAATGAATAGGTAAATATGAATGAATCAATGAATTAGTAAAAATTCTTCTCCATTTTGGCTGGGCTTGTGATGTACATATAAGAAAATGTCAACCAATGAGTGTATTGATGGCAGACAAAAACAAAATGTGATAAACCACATAAAGCAGCTGTCATTTAAAAAATATTTTTAATGTTTATTTTTGAGAGAGAGAGAGACAGAGAGACAGAGCATGAGTCAGGAAGGGACAGAGACAGAGGGAGACACAGATTCTGAAGCAGACTCCAGGCTCTGAGCTGTTAGCACAGAACCCGATGCAGGACTTGAACTTATGCACCACGAGATCATGACCTGAGCTGAAGTCAGACAATCAACTGAGTGACACAGGTGCAAACAGATCTCATTTTTAACTAATCTTGGTACAATTTGCTACTGACCAGCTATGACCCATGAAGCCAACTTCTCCCTATTGCCCTACCTGCTTGTGGATGACTTTTTGCTGTTCAGGCAGCACCCGTAAGAACACACATACTGATTTTGACCATGGCTGAAGCCAACTGTAAATATGAAGCTATGTCCTCTGCAAAATTAAACATAGGCTTATTCCAAAACAAAAAATGAAGTGTATTTATGCCAACTGTTATTTGAGATTATTTGCACCACTGCTCTCCTCCATTATTGTGGGTAATTGGGCAAAGACTACACAAATGCAAATCAGAGAATCACTGGCTGTGGGAGGACATAGTGTGAGGAATCTACGAGTTATGGCTGATCACTAGTTGAATTAGTCAGAGGTAGTGTCTTTTGTTAACATCAAAACTAACAAAACCCTCTTTTATAACTGTTTACCAGTATTTATAATGGATGAGGTTTAGATATACAATAATCAGGTGCATCTAGATAAAAGCTGACTTCCAAAATAGCCAAGTTGGCACAATGCACATTCATTCAACTAAGCTGCCCTTGCTCGTATCTAGGGGAACTCTCCTTTTAGAGTAGGCTTCAATTTATGGTTATATAAGAAGACCCATTTTGTTCTTCTACTCTACTTTTGTTTAACAAACAAAACAATGATATAATGCACTCATTACTTACTAAAGTATTAATTTCAGATGACTCAGCTGTTTCTAAACATTAAATCTTTTACAACATTAATTATGAGTCTATACATGGCATATTCTTAGGAATGTGATACAGGTCAAAAGAATTCCAAAGAAGAATTCTCAGTCCACATTGACCAACAGAAGATCATCTGAGAAAGAAGACACTTTCTCAGATACATGAAAAGATGCTCAATATCATTAATCATTAGGGAAACATAAATCAAAACCACAAGAAGACAGCACCTTACATACGTCAGAATGGCTAGAATAATGAAAACAAGAAATAGCAAGTGTTGGCAAGGATGTAGAAAAAAGGGCACCTTTGTGCTCTGTTGATGGGAATGCAAATTGGTGCATCTGCTGTGGAAGATACAGGGGAGATTCCTCAAAAGATTAAAAATAGAACTACAATATGATTCTGGAATTCCACTTCTGGGTATTTATCTGAAGAAAACAAAAATAGTAATTTGAAAAGATTTATGTATCACCATGTTCACTGAAGCATTATTTATAATAGCCAAGATATGGAAACAACATAAGTGTCCACTAATGTGTGAATGGATAAAGGAATTATGGTATGTATGTACAATGCAATATTACTTAGCCATATAAAAAGAAATATATCCTGCCATTTGTGACAACATGGATTGAACTTAAGGCCATGATAGTAGGTGAAATAAGTCATACAGACAAAGACAAACACTGTATGATCTCATATGGGATTAAAAAGAAAGCTCACAGACAAAAAATAGATTGGTGCTTGCAAGAAGTAGGGAGAAATGGGTGGAAAAATATATATCTGATTATGTTTTCATGAAGACATAAACATTAAATTTAAAAAGATTTTTCTTGAGTCCTCAGACAGCTTCTAGAACACTAGAAAACATACTCAGAAACAAACAAAACAACACTGATAACAGCACTCAACACCCAAAACTCTTCCCCATTTTGACTTGCACCTTCTACATAGCTAGTTCTCCAATTCCTGGCCCCATTCCTCAAATTGGATATCTGCCCTTAGATGCTTCAAACAATCCAGGATTCTTCCCTCCGAAATCTTAATTGTAGACTTCCCATTCTCTGAGCACCCATTCCCCCAGATGGCTTGCAAAACCACTGCTCCTAGGTGATTTTTCATTTTCATTGTTTTTTTTTTTTCCTACTTGTATTTTACCTTTACTCACCTCATTTTGCATTTCTTCCCTCACCACTAACTAAATTTGATAGTCTACCATTCCAATCATGTTGTTGAAAGTCACCTAAACTATCCTGACCGCTTGTCCTGGAGTAATCCCCAGCCTTTATGAATCTTACCATTCATCTTTTCTGAGCCTGCACTCAGGATGCAGAAGAGATGGAGAAAAGCTTGTAATGGAGTGGATTAGCACCACCACACATGCATGGAGCCACCGTCACACAGAACTTCACCCTTTTCCAGCTCATTCTTTTACTCTTCAGTTTGTACAGTTTTGTGAGCTTTTGACAAATATATACAAGCATAAAATCTCTACTCTACTCCATATATAGGGCATTTCCTTCAAGTGGAAAATTCTCCTGTGCCCCTTTGTAGACCCCCCCCCCACACACACACACAATCCCCAGTATCTGGTAATGACAACTAATCTGTTTTCAATTCTTAGGGTTTTGTTTTTCCTGGGTTATCATTTCAATAGAATTATATAATAGGTATGTTTTGAGTCCAGCTTCTCTCATTTAACCTAATGTATCTGTGATTTAGTCAAGCTGGTGTGAGGATCAAGAATTCATTCAATTGTTTTTAGTTGAATTATCATGAGGATAGACCATAGGTTGTTTATCCATTCACTAGTTGCAGGGCATGTCCATTTTTTCCAGTTTTTGATAATTGCGGATGAAAGCACTACTCTATTCATGTCTAAGAATGAATATAAATTTTCATTTTGTGTGAGTAAGTGTCTAGGCAATTGCTGGGTCATATGGTAAACATATGTTTTACTTTAAAAGAAACTGGCAACCTACTGTCCAAAGTGATTATAACATTTTTCAGTCTCACCAGCAAAGTATGATCGTTTAAGGTGTTCCCAAGCCTTCTAAGCACATAGCGTTAGCAGTATTTTTTTTTTTTTAATTTCAGTCATTCTAATAAGTGTAAAGAGGCACCTCATTGGGGTTTAAATTTGTATTTGCCTACTGACTAATATTGTTAAGTATATTTTCCATATGCATATTTGCTAATCATATATCTTCTTTAGTAACATAGCTATTCAAATCTTTTGACTTTTTTTTTTTTTTTAATATTGGGCTGTTTGTTCTCTTATTATTGAGTTTTGAGAGTTACTCTGGGGAAATAAAGTCCTTTATCAGATATGAGTTTTCTCCCAATCTGGGCTTTTTTTTAACCTTTTTTTAAATGTTTATTTTTTGAGAGAGTACAAGAGGAGGAGGAACAGAGAGAGAGGAAGACAAAGAATTTGGAGCAGCTCTGAGCTGTCAGCACAGAGCCTGTTGTGAGGCTTTAACTCACAAACTGTGAGTTCATGACCTGAGCTGAAGTTGGATGTTTAATCACCTGAGCCACTCAGGCACTGCCCCAATCTGGGCTTTATTTTTTTGTTTTCTTAAGAGCCAGAGAAGTTTTCAATTTTGATGAAATCTAATTAACCATTTTTTTCTTATGTACTTCCTGGTTTTCATGTCCTAAAGTTTTGTTTTGGTTTGGTTTGGTCTAACCACAGGCTGCAGCAATTTCTACATGACTCTCTCTTGTATTCACTTAAATCTCTGTGTTTTTTCACCAATACTACAATTTCTTGATTAGTTTGTTGTAAGTCTGGATTATACAGTTTGCATTGTCTTTGGTTATGCTTCTCTTTCAGACTTGTTTTGGCTACTCTAAATTATTTCCTTTCCCTAATAAATTTTAGAATCAGTTTTTCAATTCCTGTGGAAAAAAATCTCATTTAAATTTCAATTGACTTTGCACTGACTGCAGTTGAGAGAACTCTGCGTTTATTCAGCTCTTCTGTGATTTCTCTCATCAGTTTCTTCTAGATTGTAGCATACAGCTCTTGCACATATTTTAATTTGTACCTAGGTATTTAATGTTCTTGGATGCTACTCAAGTCTCTCAAAGTTTCTTCTCCTCTGCTGGTGACAGCCTTCTGACAGTCCTTCCTCCATGCTTGTAAGCCTGTGGATGAGAGGCCAGGATGTCGTTCTCTGTTATCCACCTTCATCCTCAGTCTTGGTCACTCTCTGCATCCTCTGTTCTGGGGAGTGGAACTTTCTCAGTGACCTTGCCCCTCCCAGAAACTGGGTCCAGGATAGTTGTCTGCCTCTCACCTAGAGACAAAGAAGATTTTCTCTGATTTCTTGCCTTAGCCACAGTAGAGTCATCCTATGTGGATTGTGGGGGACAGATTTTGCTGCCCTTCCCCAACTCGCTCAAAGTTTTTGCCTCTAAAGGAAGAAAGTTCTACACCCGGCTTCATGATGCCTTTCCACAGCAGTATTTGCTATTCGTTCTCAAGCAGCACTACCAGAGAGGCTTCTTTTCTGTCCCATCCCCTCTTCCTTTTATTCTTTGAGCATCCGTTAGGTCAAGGAGAAGAGCTTAAAAGTGGCTTTGAACTTCCCTAGTGTCTAGGGTTCTGTGCTCTTCTCTGAACTCACACTTGGTCTTTAGAAATTCACATTTTAGCTGAAACCTTCCTACTTGTTTACGTGGCACTACTGTCTTCCTCCACATCTCTGCCCCAGATAAGCCAGTGGTGAGCCCTCCTCTGTTTAAGATGCCTGCCTTCGTTTTGAGATTTTAGTCTATTCAATTATTCTCTGACCTGAGGTCTGATAGGTTCAAGAAGGGTTGAAGTGTAGATTTTCATGTTTCTTCTTGATAGAGTGGGGACAGTACTTTTCTACTTTTGTGTATCCAGAGTGGAAGCTGGACCCCTGTTTCAGTCTTATCCTTAATTTTGCTGGCAGTAAATAAATCAATTGAATGTCAATTTTTTTTGTGTGACTGGCACAAGTTATTTAATATGGGCAATTCATTTTTTTCTTTACATATCGTACTATAGGAAGCATATTCAGACTCACTCCACCCCCACCCCAACAACATAATTGTCAGTCCTGAGATCCTCCTAGGCAGACATGGTCTGGAGCTAGACTAGAGTTACATGGTATTACATTCTTTATGTAATAAAACTGTGGGAAATAGTAAGATTCTCTCTCTCTCTCTCTCTCAATATTATTTCTCCTATCTGTTGGCTAAGGAAGTCTCTTTTATGTTCTCTTATAAAAGATTTTCCTTAATATGTCTTCTGAGTACTTCTCATTTCCTAAAAGTTATTACTTCTCTTGACTCAACGTCATTTTGAAAGGCACTGCCTGACTAAGCTCTTGAGTATTTTTTCATTGCAGACAAATTGTTATTCCTGAATGTCATGAGCTCCCAGATCTCTTCATGGGTGAAAAATACTGGTATCTATTTCAAGATCTTTTATTTTTTTTAAATACAGCCTCCTCCTTATACTTCAACTTCTAATTTTTTAATGAAAATATCAAGTGTGTGCTTAGAAAGATTGACTTTTGTTCTCCACTCTAATCCATTCTGAGCTCTACTGCTTTATAAAAAGCTTGTTGGAAATGCTATTTTTTACCCTTATTACCTTTTCACAGGCTTGTGCCACTTTTCTATCCTTACGTTCCATCGATGGTATGGTGAGAATAACTCTACAACGTATATGGAAGGTTGCATTCTTTCTCAATTTTTTAAAAAAAAAAAATTATGTTTTATTTATTTCTGAGAGAGAGAGAGACAGCGCGAGCAGGGGAAGGTCAGATACAGAATCTGAAACAGGCTCCAGGCTCTGAGCTGTCAGCACAGAGCCCGACGCAGGGCTCACAAGCTGTGAGATCATGACCTGAGCCGAAGTCGGATGCTTAACCAACTGAGCCACCCAGGTGCCCCTGGAAGGTTGCATTCTTAACCCGAGTGTGGCCCCTCCCTAGCGGTGACTAGTGTCACCACGTGTGTGTGTGTGTGTGTGTGTGTGTTTAACTTTTAACTAAAGATTTACTTTGTTTATGCCTCTGTTAATAAGCAGTGTCCTGGGGCGCCTGGGTGGCTCAGTTGGTAAAGCATCTGACTTCAGCTCAGGTCATGATCTCTTGGTTCGAGGGTTTGAGCCCTGCGTCAGGCTCTGTGCTGACAGCTAGCTCAGGGCCTGGAGCCTGTCTTCGGCTTCTGTGTCTCCCTCTCTCTCTGACCCTCCCCTGCTTATGCTATCTCTATCTCTCTCTCAAAAATAAGTAAAACATTTTTAAAAAATTAAGAAAATAAGCAGTGTCCTCTAAATCTTGACATAGGAGAGATATTTTTTACCTTCTACTCACTCTTATTAATATGTGCTCTTTGGATATTTTCATTTTAGAATATTATCTTTAGTTATTAATTCCATTATATTTTCAAATAAGAGAAAAATCAGTCCATTTTTTTAATGAAAGACAAACAAATAGACACTTAATGTTTCAACAATTATAGTTCTTGTTAGAATTCGCAGTCCAAAGCTGCCAGTATCCTTAAGATAGGATTTCAGATTTTTACCTGTTAGCAGGACATTGTCTTTACCAGCATTATTAAAAAAAAAACAAAACTTGCATTAATTACGTGGTTCAGTCCTTTTAATTAAGAAACTTGGAGCCCAGGGTTCCTGGGTGGCTCAGTTGGTTGAGCTTCCAACTTTGGCTCAGGTCATGATATCACAGTTTGTGAGTTCAAACCCCATGTCAGGCTCTGTGCTGACAGCTCAGAGCCTGGAGCCTGCTTCAGATTCTGTGTCTTCCCTCCCTGACTCACTCTCACATGCTCTCTCTCTCTCTCTCTCAAAAAAATAAACATTACAAAAAAGGAAACTTGACCTATAGAAAAAAAGTGTTTCAGTGACATTTTTCATAGACCTTATGTTGTCTTTTGTATTTCTCTCCTGCTCAAATATATTTGTCTCTGTCTCCTTCTTCATTTAAAAAATAGAGTATTTTTAGAGCAGTTTTAGAAAATTAATTAGGAGGTACAGAATCTTCATATATCCCTTAACTCTCCCCCTTCACTAACTTCCTTTTAATATTAACACTTTGCACTAGTGTTGTACATTTATGGCAATTGATGAGATAGTGTTGATACATCATTTTTGACTAAAGTCTGTACTTTACATTAGGGTTCACTCTTGGTATTGTACATTCTGCGGGTTTGGGTAAATGCATAATAACATATGTCCACTGCCCTTACGCTAATGCAGAGCAGTTTAACTGGTTGAAAATCCTCTATGTTCTGCCTACTTATCCTTCTCTCCATTTTTCCATGTCCCTGAAAACCATTGATCATAGTTTGCTTTTCTGGAAGTTTGTATATTTGGAATTATTCAGTGTATAGCCTTTTCAAATTGGCTTCTTTAGCACTATTCACTTAAGTTTTCTTCATGACTTTCATGACTTGAAGCTATTTCTTTTCATTCCTGAATAATGTTCCTAGGTATGGATATACCACCGTGTTTTTTATTTTTATTTATTTTTTTGGTCCCTTCATCTCTTGATGGGCATCTTGATTGCTTTCAAGTCTTGAAAATTATGAATGAAGCTGCTACAAAAACACCTTTCTTCATCTTTGTAACAGGAATAATCCCTAGACTCCTTCAGAGTGGTTTTCCTCATCACTAAGATCTGTGCTCAACCATGCCTGGCTGATCAGACTAAAGATAGCACATGAGCCAAGATGGACACTCATTTCATTGTCCACTGAGATGACCAGTGGCTTCTGTGGGGGTCTTATGTTTATGTCTGGACAATAGCCACAGTGTTTAAGAGCTACTGTCACAACTAATGAAAATGTCTCTTTTGTGAACAGTTTTATATTTGAAATATTCATGAACACAGTTTATTAGTCTAAAGTACTACTTTAAAGAGAAGTGAATGTATGCTCCCTGAGATGGACTGTGGAACTTAAGTGCTAAACCTAGGAGGAGGAAGTGACCACAGAAGAAAGGAGGCAGTTAAACTGGAAGGTACTTGTGCCAAATATAAACTTCAGAAGTTTTGCAGCCTTGTCTGGGGCTGCCCAGGACTAGTGCTGAAGTGATAAGAGCCTTGCTGGGAAAACAAACCAAACCAAAACAAAAAATAATAAATAAAAACAAACAAAACAAAACAAACAAAAAACCCTTAAAGGATAGTGGATAGGAAAGACCATGATTAAAATCTCAAGTCTGGTGTACACTTGGTGACACTGTAGGAAATTTCTCCTTTAATTTCTGTGCACATTTGTCTGGAACTCCCTTCTCTTTTCTTGCTTTTTTTAAAAACCTAGCTTGTTAGCTTCTACTGAAGGCTGTGCACAAAAGAATTGCTGATGCCAATGATTCTTCAGCCTATGGAGAGAATCTGAGCAATAAATCAAAGGAACATAAAAACAGCAAAAGGAAGGCTATTTCTGTAAGGAGATGCTTTACTATCATAATATGGCACTGCTTTCTATAAAAAGTATCTTAGTTTCATTTTCCAGTTAATTATATGGAAAATATTTCAGTGTATTTTGTCCAGGGTCTGCTGTTTGCTATTTCTGCCTTTCCCACTTCTCCCATGAGACTCAGTTGCTCCACATAATTTATTGGTAGAGAAACCTAACTGGACATTGTGTTTATGTAACTTAATGGATAGAACTGTTGTTAATATTTTCAGTACTATAATATAACAATTATTGTTAAGGGAAGAGGATTAAGAAGGCTTCTGTTGATGAGGATCATTATGATGGTGATGATGATGAAGAAAAGGAAGAACAAGAAGGAGGAAGAGGAAGGGGGGTTGGAGGAGAAGAACAAGGAGGGAGGAGGAAAAGAAGAGTGAGGAGAAAGGGGAAGAGAAGGTAAGTGAAGAGGAGAAGGAGGAGGAGGAGCATTTCCTTATCCTTTACTTTTGGCCCTAGGAAGAGTGGCTTACATTCACTTTTTCATTTAATCTTCCTACAAATGTATGGTAACCCAAGGCACAGAAGGATTAAGAGATACTGATGAGGTGATGATTTGAAGTTGGAGGAAGAACAACAAAAGAGTTGATGGTGATGCCAGAAAGAAATGGCAGCCACTGAGAAGGTCAGGCACAACTGACCAAGGGGCTTGTACAGAAGATATGGTGCATAAGTGCACCGTTGTACAGTCACCTCTGTGTAGGTCTCCCTCAGAAGATGTAAAGTGATGCATTATTTATTTATTTGTTTGCTTTTAAGTTTATTTTCCTATTTAAGAGAGACAGAGACAGTGCAAGTGGGGGAGAGGCAGAGAGAGAGGGGGAAAGAGGGAATCATAAGCAGGCTTCACACTACCAATGCAGAGCCCAGTGCAGGGCTCGAACCCACGGAACTGCAAGATCATGACCTGAACTGGTACCCAGAGTTGGTTGTCTAATGGACTGAGCCACCCACGTGCTCCATGATGCCTCATTTAAACAAGGCTTACTCTCTAGAGATTCAAGAAAGCAACTTCTTACTGGGCATTTTTGCGACTGCCAGAAAGTACTTCTTCTCCATTCCACCTTTCTCTCCTCCTAATCTTTCTCTACCAATTATCCTAAGTGCCAAAATCTCTGACTAAAAGGATTCAAGTACATTAGGTCTAAGTTTTTCTCTCTCACATACTCTAAATTTCAGAATTATTTCCACCTATATACCTATACAAATGTCTAACCTTCATTTGTATTAAATTAACTTGACTTAGGCTCTCTTATTTCTTCTAGACTCTGTCTTTAGCCCCCAATGAAGCAGGTAAACATGGCAAAGAATTAGGCATTTGCAGGAATGCTTTATGAACAGCCTGTAATCAGTTTGTGGCCACAGGTTTCTAATATCTAAATGCAACTCTGGTACTCCTTCAGAGAAGGAGAGGGAACAATTTGTCTTTATCAATCTGCTAATGAGAAAAATATTTTCACAATTTTTGTTATTATCACCAACAGAGAGAAGAATTTTTGCATGTTATCGACAGTCTTATTTTTTTGAATTTATGTTGCCATAGCTCTTGTTGCTTATAATTTCTATCCCTTTTGTTAAAATCACTTTTGTCCTTCACTGTGCAGGGCATTGCAGCATCATTTTGTGGGAAATCTTTGGAACTAACCGCATCCTAGAGTCATTTCGAATAATAATGTTAAATGAGGTACAGATTACAGGGAAATGCAGTTCAAAAATGTTGCCTAATGAATAGGAAAAATATTTGAAGTATCAACAAGAGATTAAAGATTAGATTCAAAGGTGAAATTTGGAATGATTTTTAATGTTGCATCAGAGCAAATCAAAAGGAATTTCTACTCCCAGGAACCCTATGGTTTTGAAGCAGCTATTGGTGCTATTCTGGAAGAGTCTGAGGGTAGGATGGTTGACCTCCCTTTAGTTGGTGTCTAATTCCTGACATCTATTTAGGAATGAAATGGTTGCTAGGGAAAAAAAAACACTTTAGTGCTGTCTCCTGCTATGATAAAATTCACTCTGAATCCCTAGTACCTGTTACATTAGTCCTTCTTTCCTACTAAATCCAGTGGTCAAACCAAACCAAACCAAAACCAAAACCATACATCATACGTGTATATATATAATACATACACAAACAAAACTAGTGTGTTAAGAAAGAGTGAATCAACTGGAATTTTACATTTACTTAAAAAGGTCCTCATATATTTAAATATACTGATTCTCAGATTTTGTTATCATTATTCCCGTTTTCTAACATTTCACTCTCATGCCATCTCTTAAACTTGCAAGGTTCCATCAGGCTCATTAACTAGTACCAGCTTTTTTAAGGACAATTTGGAGCTTAGTGCTCCTTTGCAAAACTTCCTTAACAGGAGTTAAGTTGGTACTGATACAATACTTTCTTTCTCTTTCTTTCTTTCTTTCTTTCTTTCTTTCTTTCTTTCTTTCTTTCTTTCTTTCTTTCCTTCCTTCCTTCCTTCCTTCCTTCCTTCCTTCCTTCCTTCCTTCCTCCCTCCCTCCCTCCCTTCCTTCCTTCCTTCTTTCTTTCGTCAGGTTAAGTAGAAGATTTATAAAGGAAGTCAGTCAACATTTAAATTAGGATGGCTATCAAATAGAAAAGCCAGAGAGATTGACCTGCCTGGGAGAGGTTGGCAACTCCCTGGAAAGTATCTTTGCTACATGTCACTCAGTAGCTGAGGTATTGATTTTGAGAGTTAGTTCTGCAGGCTCCACCCCATCATAGATGTTTGTCTTTATTATCTTTTATCTGACAGCTATTTGGCATGACTGCAGTTCTATTTTTGAGAGCTGAATTGTATGGTTACTGACCCTTAGGGTTAAAAGGTATTTTGCAAACCAGTGACCACTATCCATTATTAATGCATTAACCGAGTAGGATGTGGGACCTACTGCCATCCATTCTCTGGTGGAATAATTCTAGAAACGGGCTCACAATGCCCATTGTGGGGTGGGAGATGCTTTCATTGTTAGAAAGTCATTTTTTTGAGCTGAAATTAGTCTTTTTAGAGCTAGCTGTGAGCATTTAAATGATCTGCCTAGGTCCGCCTGCTTTCTCAGTACCTTGTTAAATTTTCAGTTGATCAGCGTTAAATGATGAGTCAGAGTAGAGTGGCCCTCCCATCTCCTGCTGCACTCATAGTTTCTGTGATGAGGGAAACTAGATTTAGGGGTCAGCTGGATTTAGAAATTTAATGCCTTTCATTCCATTGCTGTCTTCTCTCTACTTCTTTCATCTGGCTACACACCCTGGGTTCACAAGGGAGATATATCCATACAGACAAACATGTACATGAATACATACATATACACAAACACACTTACAGATAAAATGGCATCCATTTGTCTCAGGGATCTCATGGCTTTAACTCCTTTGCCATTTCCTGGTGACCTGCCTGAATCCAAAGAATGCTCTTGCCTCTAGAAGGTCGCCATCTTCCACTACAGTCCATATGCATGTATGTCCTTATAAATGGGGAAATAAAGGCTACTCATAAATTTAGAAGAGTTTTTCCCCTTAAAATTTAGTAAATGATTGCTCATGTCAGCTAGACCTTTCTAGGCAGGGATAGTTATTAGTTTCTAAGCAAAATATCCTTCAAGATAAGGGCAAACAACAGTAGGTAAATTCCGGAACAGACCACATCCTGGGAAAGAAAGGGAAGCAAGAGACAATTTCTCTAGCTTGGTTGCTTTTGACTGTTCTGCATCTTGTGGCTATGATCCTCCAAATCTTCCAGGTGTTAGTTCCCTGTCTGCTATTTGGGCCTTTGATATCATATATCTATATCTATCTATATCTATATCTATATCTATATCTATATCTATATCTATATCTATATCTATATCTTATCAGTACTCTATGCATATATATATATCAGTGATATATATATATCTTATCAATACTCTATGCATATATATATATATATATTTATACATATATATATAATAGTGACAGAGAAGAAATTACTTAGGCACTGTGAAGTAATGAAGTAATGAATCAGTTTTTGGCACAAGTCTTTTTGGTCATGCTCAGGTAATTCATTTGAATTCCTTGCTTCATAGTTGAACTTTGTTAGGTAATTTTTGAATTGAGTTACCCATGAACATTATCAAGTGATAAGGGCTTTGTTGGAAACTGTCCCATTATAATATTCAATAGAAGTCCCATTTGGCTTTTCAGTTTGCTGTGTGTAGCTAAAGTGAGATAATTTTCATGTTGTTCAACAGAGCAATTCAATTTGAATGAATAATGAATAGTTATCCTTAGAAAACACAAAGAGGACACAGTGTCTTTAGTATTAAGTTCAGGAAACTTATCGGTGTCTGAATCTGGTTGCTCCTTAGAATTTTGGTGTGCGAGCTTTGACAAGGCAGTTTAAGTTTAATAAAGAAGCAAAACTATCTATAAACTGCAGATAATTTCCTAAGCCTACTAATGACCAAAGTAGTCTGTATGAGACTCTGGAATAGAAAAGCTAGAGAAATAGAAGAAATTAACTTGGAAGTAAGGAGAGTGTTGATTGCAAGCAAAGGGCTTTTGGAAAGTGGTCATTTTTCTTGTGTCTTCTAGTAGAAATCTGTTCTTTTCTTTAGCTTTTAGCCATTCAATTACTTTCTTTATCTCATGAACTCTGTACCATGTAAGTCATTTCAGGAATCAGGGCCCACTCCTACTCTATGAACTGGAAAGCACAGATCTTCAGTAATCTAGAAACAGCAAATAGGTTGCAACAGTTGGAAGCCAAGTCTGAGCTAATTATAGAAAAGGCAAAGGCAGGAGAGAATCTGTTCTGGTGCATTGAGATGGTGGAAACCAGCTCTAGCTTCGACGGGGGTAGTGTGGGGACAGGAACAGCAGGTAGCATCCCACCCAAGGTCGATGCCAGTGGGGGTATGTTCCCAGTGTCCATGGATAAGTGCAGTGGTCTCCTTACCACACTGACCCTATAGTGTAGTTTGGGCTGTGGTTCTAAGCAGCCTATATTCGTGTTTCTTAGCCTTTGTTTTGTAAGTCTGTGGGTTACCCCTAAGTTTTATATTGTTTTTTGTATAGCTTAATTATCTTTCTGTTTAGAATAGTCAGATTTAGTTTCTGTTGCTGACAGTCAAGAGTCGTAACAAATTCAACAGTGCTATGCATGACTGAAATCAGCCTATCCAAGGATATGACACTTTAAGACTTATATCCCTCTTCATTTATCCTCATAATAAACCACCATTCTCTGCTCCTCTCCCATACCAATCCCCAAGGGCAGGAAAGGGACATGAGATCATTGAATGTAAGATGCTAAAAAATTGAAATTTGAGTATTCCAAAGGGGTTATTCTATGCTCTTAGCTTACAAAGTAAACATTGTTGAATTTTAAATGATTTAAGATTTAGGTTTCTCGTAGTGAAAGAGTCCATGTAGTATACCTTTCTACCTATTACAGGAGAGTGGGAAGACTTTAGAACTGTTCCCTACTTAAAGGGAACGCTTTACAATTTGAGGACTTATATCAAAGAAAAGACCAACGTTAGGATCAATTCATTGTATTTTCAGTTTGGTCTGCTGTCTGACTTAAGGTTGATTTTAGTGTTGGTTTGGCATTAATACCTTATTTTCTTCTTAGCTTCTCTCAATTGCCCTCAAATGATATTCCTCAACAACCAGTGGACTCTAGTTATAATACATATTAGATTTTGTGTCAATACATGACACTTGTTTTCATCCATGGTATGCTTTATGTGTGTAAGAAGGCATCACAACTTTATCTTTGGATGAGAAACAACATTTAGTATGTGTACAGATTTGTATCTTGATGGTCTTTCTTCCTGAAACCTAGACTGGTTTTTTTTTCAGTCCTTACTCTGCCTGTGCTCTGCTTTTATTTCTGAGAACTTGTCAGACATTAAAGGCAGTATTGGTGGAAGTAGGATGGAAACAATAAGAACAGCAATAATTATTAACAGCAGCCAACATCTAGTGTGTACATACTTGTTGCCAGGCACCATCCTAGATGGAACACATATCAAAGTCTGGATAAACTTCCCCACAGTCCCATGAGGCAGATTCATATTCTCATTTCCCATGAAGAGTATGAAACTTAGTAAGATGACGTAATTGTCCATCTTCACATAATGAGTGAGAAAACTAGCATTTATATCTTGAAATTCGAGAGCCAAATTTCTGAGTCCTTTTCCTCTTTTTGTATAGTTATGTTCCATTCTCAGAGATGTGTATTCAGCAAGAGAATATCAGTAGCAATATCTTGACTGAGGTGGATAACCCACAGGCAAGGATCATGGTATTTTTCCTTGAAACTCTTTTTTTAATTGTCTTTTTTCTAAATGTTTATTTAATTTTGAGAGAGAGGGAGAGAACAGAGTATGAGCAGGGGAGGGGCAGAGAGAGAAAGAGGGAGACAGAATTGAAAGCAGTCTCCAGATTCTGAGTTGTTAGCAGAGAGCAAGATGCAAGGCCCAAACTCGTGAACCATGAGACCATGTCCTGAGCCCAAGTCAGACACTTAACCGAATGATCCACCCAGATGCCCCATCTTGTAATTCTTGATATTAAGCATTTTGGCATCAGAGATACTTAGAATCTAATGAAATTTTGTACATGTGACAGTGTTTTTGTATGTATATATATATATATATGTACATACGAGAACTATGTATGTGTACATATACACAATTTTGAGCTTACTGATTCTGCTTAGATGACTGCATATTACCTGATATCCTGCAGGAGATCCTTACATGGATGACTTAATATTATTCCTTATGATGTATAGGTCATATTCTATATGTCATTATTTCATGGATTTATAGTGCACGTGGACACAGGATTTGAGAGCAATTGGAGGATTCTGATCCCCAATGCTATCCATTATTATTGAGAACAGATGACTTCCCAAGAGAGCAGGGTTTTGCGATGAGCCAGAGTTTATCCAAGTCCCCTGATCTATATAGCACAGCACATTGTAATGTTCACCACTGATAAATAATGCTATTGCTGTCAATATTATTCAAGTAATCTGAAACTTCTAGTATCAATTAATTCACTGAGACAGTGTAGTAAGGCTGAATCCTTCTTTACCAACATGGTATTTCCTCCTGGTATTTGGGAAAAGCTTGGCTTGACCATCAATTAGAAGCAAGGTCTTCAACTTTTAGGACCAAGTATTTTCAAAAGACAAAATTCATGGGATTTTAGCTATTATTTAAAAATATATTCAACATTGTCTAAATGGAGAAGTGAAAGCATCCAAAGGGAGAGGTATTTATCATTGCTAGGTATATCTTCCAGTAGCTCAGACATCCTGTGAAGAAGATATTGTGGAGGACCATCCCACCCATCTTTGGGGACCAGGACACTTGTTTCCCCTAGCTGTGAGCTGCTGCCGACTCACAGGTGAGTTTCTCTTCAAGTCTTCCCCAGTGTCACACCCTCATCTGATGCTGGGTGGATGAAGGTATTAAAGCTTTGCTGTCTTGACTATGTTTGGGACAGTACTGAAAGGCCATACCAGTTCCAGAGCTTCCTGGACATTTGGCTGAGTCCTATGTTAGAAAATGAAGCACGTTCAACTTCTCTCTCTTTGCAGTCCTACTTCCCTCCCTTCCATAAAGTGATATGCTAAATAAACTTCTGGATGCAAATACCCCTTTCAGAATATGTTTTCCAGGAAACCAATCCAAAATACACTGAGAAGCTTTTAAGACTATGGAGTCCTAGGAAATACCCTTCCTAGACTGGAAGCCTCTCCAAACAATTGCTGTCGGTAATCGAACTTTCTTTCCTTGGTGACCAGGCACTAAGGGTTTACGGCTTGTACCATGTTTTCATACTCCAGCTGAAATTAGAAATGTGTTTGTGGGGCACCTGGGTGGCTCAGTCTGTTAATTGATATCAGTTTAGGTCGTGATCTTATGGTTTGTGGGTTTGAGCCCCATGTCGGGCTCTGTGCTGATGGCACAAAGCCTGCTTAGGATTCTGTCTCACCCTCTCTCTGCCTCTTCCCCACTTGTGCTTTCTTTATCTCTCTCTCAAAATGAACCTATAAACTTAAAAAAAGAAATTAGAAATATATTTGAATGTTCTGTTTGAAATGTGAGAGTGTTTTTGGCACACATGAACATTTTAGAAAGTTGGATGGATGATCTGTCCTTAGGGAGACCCAGTCCTAAGTGATTGATACATTCCATGTTTTTTTTTTTTGGTTCAGTCTTATTGATAGTGCTACAATCCAAAGCCCTTTCAATGAAAGTGTCTAGTGGCCATTTCTTTAGACAGATATGGCAGCAAGATACACTCAGTGAATGCTGTTGTATTGCTTTCTCTGTGGCCAGCGACAGAAGGAGATATTCTTCCATTGACTGGAAAAGGACCAGGGTCCTTAATGAGGTACTCATCCCTCCTCTCTCAAATTCTGATTACATTGGTGAAAAGCTAACCTCTTCTATTACTTAATGATTGTCTCTTTCTTCACCATGAGAAGACAGGACATGGGGCTAGATAGTGCTTGTAGGTTTTTGTTTTTAATTTATTTTTAATCTTTTCCTCCATAGGAACCCCCTACTCATGTAGGAAAGTCTTGTTGAGAATCTAGAACTAGTAATGATCATAATCAGACTAATCCAAGAGACCTTGGTATGTTGATTTCATCTTAATCTTTATTCTTCAAATAATCCCACTATTTAACAAGTACTTGAAAGGAAAAAAATAGACAAATAAGTATGGATAATTATAAAAGAGAGTGAAATGTTGTTCTCCATATCAGAAGTCTCTCTCAATAAAGGTCGCTAGTGTTGATATTTAGGAGGGATCTTTCCAGGGAGCAAAACCACGTGCCTACGTTGCATATGCTCAGACATGCACCCACACATGTAGAAGTTTCCCCAAGTCAGCTGCCACTGGACATCCTCCATCTGGAGTGCAGGAAAAGAGACTTTGAAGGCCCCCATACTGAGTGTGTCTCTTTGGTTGTGTTGTGAATTTTCCTAGACTTAACTCATAGGAGTCTCAATGTGCTATGTATGCTGCCTTATGCACAGGTGAATTCCATGAGTGGTTTCCCTCTACCTTTCATTCCATTCATTTTCACAGTATGTGATTCCAGCCATGAGGAACAAAGCTGTTGCCTGCAGATAAAATACCACATAAACAAGTTGACAAGGGTAGAAAACATATGGTGAAGTTGGTGCATGCTGTTAAATGTAAATATCATTTGAAATCATCTTTTTAATTACTGCATACTTGGCTGTGATGATGTAAAATCAAAATATCTAGTTATTCCATTAAACAGCCAAAAAAGAGAAAGAAAGAAAAAGGGCAGCTGATTTAATATATTTGTTGTGCGTGGGATGAGGAATCAAACTTTGATGATTTAGACAAACTCATGGTTGATACAATTTTCACCTTTTAATCAATTATTTATAATAACACTAAGCATTAGAGATGAGTGGAAATAAAAAACAGCTCAATGTGTAACTTTCTTATTTGTATGAAACTCTATTTTGATCTTTCTTTAATGCTCATTTAACACTTTACTTATTTAAGTGTTTGTGAGATTTGACCTTGTACAAGATTGGGTTTTGGATGCTGAAGGTACAGTGGTGAAAGATTCAAAGTTCTTCCCCTCTTCTGCTAACATTTAGTGAGGATATAGAGACATTTGCTTAAAATATATATCTTTAACTAGTTCATTGGATGGTATACACATCGTGTGCTTTATTTTCCTCAAACCACTGATATTTCACCCCTGACAGTGATCATGGAAATAGATAAATGTGCTGCTTTAGCCAACACCATGGTGATAAGCGAGCATCTGTCGCTGAGCGCACATCTAGCTCTAGAATCTTGTTGATATGAATCATGTTTTGCTGGTCTTCCCTCCTCTTTTCACAAACTTGAAGATGAGTCTGAGTTCTCCGGCTTTCAGCCCAGGAAAGAAATGCTAATCTTTCATTTTATAGCCTCTGACCATCACTATTTCTCTTGGGGTGGGAATGTTTCCCCTGTGTTTTATCTGAAAGAGGGGGAAGGATAAAACATAATCACTATGTTTATCATTTCCCTTCAAAGAACTCCATCTCAAATTTCTAGTCCTCTCTTAAGTAGCTTGAATAGAGTGGTGGGTACTGGTCGTTTCGCTGTCACTTACACAGACAATGTTTCTCTTGGCTTTCTTTAGGGTATCTGGATGCTTGTTAAGCATCACCCTCATCCCTGTAAAAATTTCCAAACAACAGGAGATTCCCATTCAATATCTTGTTACTTGTACTATAATTATGGGTAATAGTAATTTCTATGTGAAAGAAAATTGAAACATGATAAGGAAAAACAGAAAGTAACTGTCTTACTCAAGTAGAGAGGAAGCGGAAAATTTCCTTCTCTCTCTTCCTTCAGTACCTAGCGTCCTGTGAGGACCTGCCAGAGGCCAAATCCAGGCATTTTCCCCCTTAATGGTGAAGCCTGAGTAGTGCAACTTAGAGATCAATATCCTGAGGTTTCAGGAAATGACCCTATTTGGTTCAGAAGATAGTCTGGATCCTAGGTAATGGAGTTCCCACTCACAGCGTCACCAAGCATTAGGAAAATTATTTGCTCCAGGCATCTTTGTAGGAAGGTCCTTCAAACAGAAGTCAGCTTGCTCTGGGCAACAGAAAGAGAACATACAGCAACCTCTCATATTCCCTCTGTGTTTGTAGGACCTTATGTGTTTCAGGTTGTAGTGGCATTTATTTAATCCACAAAAAGCTGTTTTTAAAATGTAAAAATAGATTTCACTTTTTCACTCTAATACCCTGTTATTTATAAACAAGATACATATATTTAAATAACAGATGGTTCTCTGTAGACTAAAGAGGAGTCTCCAATGACCTTACAAAGTTAATAGGAAACAAAACAAATCAGAATTTTTATGTTTTCAATGGGTTTATTGCTTTAGTATAATTCAGTTCTTTTGGAGTAAAATAAAGATTTGATTACTTAAACATAACTCATAATTACAATTTTAGGATTTTATACTCATCAATAAAGCATCATTTTGTATCCTAGTGTTTTTACGTACCATACAATATTGCTTATACCGGGGGCGCCTGGGTGGCTCAGTCAGTTAAGCGTCCAACTTCAGCTCAGGTCATGATCTCATGATTCGTGGGTTTGAGCCCCGCGTTGGGCTCTGTGCCAACAGCTAGCTCAGAGCCTGAAACCTGTCTTCGGATTCTGTGTCTCCCTCTCTCTCTGATCCTCTCCTGCTCACACTATCTCTCTTTCTCTCTCAAAAATAAATAAAACATTAAAAAATATTGCTTACATCAAATAATAGTTATTATAACTTAGTTGAGATTTGCTCTTTGGTGTGGTAAAAATACTTTGTAAAACTTGATGATCTTCAGAAAAGCCAGTTACCCTGCCTTCTTCACTGTGAATTTTATGTACAATCATTTTGAAGTCATCCTAATCAGATTAAAATTGATTCCCATATTATTATTTAAATCATCAGAGGAATAGATGTCAAGCTTGTCATCAATTTTCCATTCCAATTTAAAAATCCTCACAGGACATATGTCCAACCATTTTACCTTACACTTCTAGATCTTTTTATTTATTCTACTACCTGGAAAGAACCTTTTATTTCCCCCTAAGTATAGATTCTTTTCCATAGACTTACATTTTCTTTGCATTTTGGCCCATAAACTCCTGTTTTTTTTGGTCTTTATCAAAAGTGTATGTTACGGGAACTAGGGTGGCTTTGTCAGTTAAGCGTCTGACTCTTGATTTTGGCTCAGGTCCTGATCTCACAGTTTGTAATTTTGAGCCCTGGTGGCTTCTGTGCTTACAGCATGGAGCCTGCTTGGGATTCTCTCCCTCTCTCTGTGCCCGTCCCCTACACTTTCTAAACAAACAAACCTAAATTTTTTTAACTTAAGCATATGTTAAAAATCAAGTAATGCAGCTCATTTAACTTAACTTGCACCTCTCCCCCTTTTCACCCACAAGAAAAGGAAAAGCAACTTTGACTGGATTTTCTCATTTTGTAGATCAGTTAAATAGCTCATTAGTTAAGAAACTACATTCTGAGTCTGGTTTTAGCTGCTGGAGATACCAGACAGTAACACACCATTCTTGTGTCAGGGAATTCATAGCATATAAGGGGAAAAAAAAGAAGAATTCAGGCATTTTGTTTGTTTGAGAGGTTGACTTTAGAGTCTAATGTTGCATTTCTCCACATTAACTCTAGGTTAATCCACTTCTGGTTGACCCTTTGCTGGATTCGTTGTAGAACAAAGAAGTGCTATGAAAGCAATAGTTGGGGGACAGTGAGTCTTTACCTTCACATTTGTGTTATGTCCTTGTATGAACACGTACATTGACTTGAGTTTCTCTGGCTACTCTAATGGGTCTTACATGTTGAATAACAATTACAGATATGAAATGCCATGGGTTTTCTTACTGATTATCATTTTTCTTTCATTTATGACCTGAAGGTATAATTTTTTTAAAGTTTTGTGTGGTAGTTAAGTCTTATATCTTGGCTTACAAGCAATTTTCTCTTAAAGGTAATTTACTGTAATGCTTATCAGATAAAGGGCCTGTATATGATTGTGCACATGAGAGTTCTCTTTCAATAACTGTTTTTCTCATTGACTTATATTTTTTTTATTTTTTTTTAATGTTTTTATTTATTTATAGAAGAGAGAGAGAGAGATAGCGTGAGCAGGGGAGGGTCAGAGAGAGAGGGAGTCACAGACTGAAACAGGCTCCAGGCTCTGAGCTGGCAGTCAGCACAGAGCCCGACGTGGGGCTCGAACCCACGAACCGCGAGATCATGACCTAAGTGAAAGTCGGACGCCTAACCGACTAAGCCACCCAGGCGCCCCTGACTTACCATATTTTTAAAACATTTTTATAACTTTATTTTATTTTGAGAGACAGAGACAGAGAGCAAGCAGGGGAGGGCTAGAGAGAGAGAGACACAGAATCTGAAACAGGCTCCAGGCTCTGAGCTGTCAGCACAGAGCCTGATGCAGGGCTCGAACCCACAGACTGTGAAGCCCCCCAGGCACCCCAACTTATCATATTTTTTAATGTTTTGTTTATTTTTGAGAGAGAGAGAGAGAGAGCAGGAGTGAGAAAGAGGGAGACTCAGAATCCGAAACAGGCTCCAGGCTCTGAGTTGTCAGCACAGAGCCCGATGTGGGGCTCAAACTCATTAAATGTGAGATCATAACCTGAGCTGAAGTTGATTGCTTAACTGACTAAGCCACCCAAGCATCTCTGGCTGATCATATTTTTAAAAATACTTTTGAACTTTGCCCCAGAAGATACTGTGTGTGTGTGTGTGTGTGTGTGTGTGTGTGTGTGTATACACATGCATGTGCTATCTTAGTTTTTGTTTTGTTTTCTTCTGTTTTTTTGTTCAAGAACCTCAAACTATGGACCTTCTTCTCAGAAAAGCTGGTATTTGAAAAGCACTTACTTTGCATGTTATGATTCCCATACACCAAAAAACACTGCCCCATAACATCAGAGGGGTAAGAGAATAAGGGTAGTGAAATCATAAATGCTGGAGTTTGCAGGGGCTAGTTGACCAGCATAATTAAATAACACCTTAGAAATTAAAAATCTGTTCCCAAGAGAACAGGCTTCCTGACACATACTTTTGTGAAGACAGTGGGGACAAGAGAAAATGGTCAGTTTGAGATGATCAGCCTAGACGCCACTGGCCACACAAACATAAGAGTGGTGAATGATGTGCTTCTTTCTCAGTAGCAGTGGAATGGATTTGTGAGGGCACTGGACTCTTTTGGCATTAGAGAATAATCTCTTTATTCTTCTCTCTTTATTACCATCACCAGACCTTGAGTAGGGTTCAAGGTCCTTATTAAAGTGAATGGAGACAGCCTGAGATACCTTGACAAGGCAGAGCCAGAGCTACCTGGTGCTCCCAGAGGGTTGGTCCCTGGGCCACTGAAGGGACAGATAAAGCCCCAGGAGTGAGATAAAGACGAGGATGGCAGGAAAAGAACAGAGAGTAGAAGACAAGAAATCTGGACTCTAGTGCCTGACCATCACTTGCCTATCATGGCACCCTGAGCAACATTACCTGCCCTCAGATGGATGGCAGGGGCTGGCAGGACTGGCTCTGGGTCCAGATGTAAGGAGTAAAACGCAGAGCAGAGAAGTCCAGGATGCTCATACTTCATTATGACTTAGATTGAGCAGGGTTTGTGGACTCCCATCTTGCTGAGTTTACTTCCTGGAGTCAGCCATCTTGTTTGGATGGTCCAGTTTTCCTGTCCTGAGGTAGCCAGAAGCTCAAATGTGGAGATCTTAGTAGATGGAATCAGGGAGCCGGAACTCTGGCCAGCCCACCAAGGATCTGTGGCATAGCCTAGTGTATTTATGGCCCCTTCTGGCCTTCGTTTTTTTCATCTGTGAATTTGGAGTCCTGGACTCCCATTATTTCAATAAGTCCTTGTAGCATTATCATTTTACATTTCTAGAAGTCCAAGACTCCCAGTATCCAATCAATGTACAATCCAATCTTGGCTGGCCAAAACTCATATTTAAGAATCTCTATTTGAACTTAAAAAAAAAATAATGTAAAATTCAACATTTTAACTATTTTTAAGTTTACAGTTAAAAGGCATCATGTACATTGACATTATTGTCTTACCATCACCAACACACAGCCACAGAATTAGTTTCATGAAACTGAGAGTCCATGCCTGGTAATAACTCCTCATGGCCCCTCTCTCAGTCCTTGGCCACCATCATCCTACTTTCTGTCTCTGTGAATTTGGCTACTCTAGATATCTCAGATATGAGGGATCATAGAGTCTTTGTCTGTTTGCAAATGAGTTCTTTTACTTGGCATAATGTCCTTAAGCTTCATCCATGTTGTAGTGATTATCCATTCATCTCATGGTAGACACTTGGGTTGCTTGTACGTTGGGCTGTTGTAAATAATGCTGTGAACATGGGTATACAAATACCTTTTTGAGAACCTACTTTCAGTTCTTTTGACTATGTACCCAGAAGTGGAATTGCTGGATCATATGATAATTTTCATTTAATTTTGGAGGAGCCACCATACTGTTTTTCATAATTGCTTCACCATTTTACATTTCTCCCGACAGTGAACAGGTTCCATTGCCTCCACATCACGCCAACATTTGTATTGTTTTTGTTTTCTTTTCTTTCTTTTTTCTTTTTTGATAGTAGGCATCTTAACAAAAGTGAGATGGTTTCTCATTGTGGTTTTGATTTATATCTGTCTTGTGACTGGTGAAGTTGAACACTTTTTCATGCTTGTTGACCATTTATATATTGTTTTGTGTAAGTATCTCTTCAAGTCTTTTGTCCATTTTTTAAACTTGATTGTTTGTGGAGTGCCTGGGTGGCTCAGTTGATTGGTTAAGCACTGGACTTCGGCTCAGGTCATGATCTCGGGGTTCACAAGCTCAGGCTCCGCATCAGGCTCTGTGTTGATAGCTCAGAGCCTGGAGCCTGCTTTGGTTTCTGTGTCTCCATCTCTCTCTGCCCCAGCCCAACTTGTGCTCTCTCTTTCAAAAATAAATAAACATTAAAAAATTAAAAATAAAATTTAATTGGATTGTTTGCTTTGGGTTGTTGAGTTTCAGGTCTATGTATAGTTTACCCTTGAACAATGTTGGAGTTAGAGGCATTGGCACCACCTCTGTCCCCCATAGTTGAAGATCTACATGTAACTTTTGGCTCCCCAAAGAGTTTACTGCTAATAGCCTACTGTTGACCAGCACACAGTTGATAAATCTCTTTTGCCTGTTATATGTATTATATACTTCATTCTTTCAATAAAGTAAGCTAGAGAAAAGGAAATGTCATTAATAAAACCATGAGAGGCACCTGGGTGGCTCAGTTGGTTAAACATCTGACTCTTGATTTCAGCTCATGTCATGATCTCTTGACTTGTGGGTTCAAGCCCTATGTCAGACTCTGTGTTGTCAGCGTGGAGCCTGCTTGGGATTCTCTCTCTGTCTCTCTGTCTCTCCCTCCTCTGCTTACATGCTCTATTTCTCTCTCTCTCAAAATAAATAAATAAACTTTAAAAAGTCATTAGGAGAATGATGGAGAATGGATTAGGAGAAAATACATGTGGTGTATAGTCCTATACTATATTTACTGCGGGGGGTGGGGGTGGGGAAGAAACACTGTGTCTAAGTGAACCCATGCAGTCATGCAGTTCAAACTTACGTTGTTCAAGGGTCAACTGTAAGTTATTCCTTCTTTCAGACAAAATTGATTGAGCACTATTTATAAGTTGAACGTTAATCATATTGAGGTATTTATTTAAGAAATTTATTTCAACATAATACATGGAAATTTACTTTATTCTGACTGGCTTATTCTAGAATGTTAGAATTAAAAATAGTAAAGGAATTACTGTTATGAGACGAGAGAGGAACTTAGAATTTTTCTTGTAATTGATAAAGGTACCACCTGGAAACCTTATGGTACCCTAGTGTTTTAAGTTCACTGTTTAATTGTGGTAGATGGGTTACAGTTAAGTATAAATAACTTTCTTATGTAGAGTGATTTTCAAGCAATGTTCCCTCAAGCTTGTAATAGCAGAATTTAGTATTTATGTGGGATTGTAACTTTCTGGGCATCTGCTGATGATCATTTTTAGAGTCTTTTGCGTTTTGGGAGAAATAGAATGATTAAGAAAAACCATCTTCCAAAGGTGGTATTTCAAACCTGATGAAATTAGTCTGAATTAAAGGGCAAAAATTAGGGCGCCTGGGTGGCTCAGTTGGTTAAGTATCTGACTTTGCCTGAAGTCATGTTCTCACAGTTTGTGAGTTTGAGCCCCACAAGGGGCTGGCTGCTGTCAGCACAGAGTTTGTTTTGGATCCTCTGTCACTCCCTCTCTCTACCCCTTCCCTGCTTGCACTCTCTCTTTCTCAAAAATAAATAAACGTTAAAAAAATATAAAATAATCATTTGCTTTAAAAAAGAAAGAGCAGAAACCAAATAACTTTGCAAAGTTCTTTCTTGTTTTATGATTTTACAGTAAGATACAGCTTCATTATTAATCATTATCAGTTATATTTTTGATATAATTAAATTATTAGCTCTTTCCTTTAAAATGGATAAGAAAAGAAGCTATAATTTATCTTTCACACAATTGGGAAATAATGTCTTAGAAATTTTTAAGTTATCTAGTCTACTAGTTTCTAAACCTCAATGTTCACACATTCACCAGGAGAGCCTGCTTAAAAAGTTGAGTCCCACCAACAGAGATTTCTGATTTAATACATAGGCTAAATCCTAAAATCTGTAGTTTTAGCCAGCACCTCCAAAGGATTGTGATAAAGGTGCTCATGGCCAGAATTTGGAGTATTAATTAGTCCATCTCCTTAATTTATGGGATGAGGGTAGTGAGGCTTAGTATAAAAAAGTTACCTGATCAAGATTAAAAATTAAAAGATAAAAAATTAAAAAATGTAACAGTTAAATACTGTTGATACTGGACAGCCAAATCTATTATTTTTTCTGTTTTTATTTTTTTTTTAATTTTTTTTAATGTTTTATTTATTTCTAGGAGAGAGAGAGAGAGACAGCGTGAGCAGGGGAGGGTCAGAGAGAGAGGGAGTTACAGACTCTGAAATATGCTCCAGGCTCTGAGCTGGCAGTCAGCACAGAGCCCGACGCGGGGCTCGAACCCACGAACCGCGAGATCATGACCTGAGCGAAAGTCGGACGCTTAACCAACTAAGCCACCCGGGCGCCTCTCTTTTTTCTGTTTTTAAAATAAACTGGATAATCTGTCAGAAATTCAGCTCTGTCAGTAGACACTTTGATTTCTAATTTGATTTCACATGTACATCCACAATGGAATAGAGTCACGTAGAATCGAGATGGAGTGTATACTTTGCTTTGGAAGTTACTTACTGAATTCATCTGCTATTTCCATTTTTATAAAACTTGGCACTTACTCCCTTAAAATAATGAAATGCCCCCATTGGAGACATTTGTGTTGATCTAGATACCAGAGATATTTCCATTTCAGCTTGTTATTGCTATTTGTCTAGTATCGTGGTTAATATTTCCCAGGATCAAATCCTGACCTGACTGTTTACTCTCTCTCTCTGACTTGGGTAACTTTCCTCTCCTCTTTGGGCCTTGGTTTTCTTATTTGTAGGATACTCATAAGACTTACATCTCACAGAATTGTTATGAGAATTAAGTCAGATGAATCATATAAATAGTTTGAACAGTGCTACTAGGAGTATAGATAAAACAGAACATTTAATTGTGTTTTCCTGGACAAGTTTATAACTTATCCATGTACGTGTGGGTCAAAAATCTCTTTACACTTCAAAATTATGCTGAAATATATGAGTAATTATTCTAGGTGACTAGGTCAGGAAATTATTGAAGACATTATCGACTTTTGAAATGCAAAAAAAAAAAAAACCCACAAAAAATAAACCCGTCTTTCTGAAAGACATATGGGATGAAAGAAAAGGAAATTTCCTTCCTAGTAACATTTCTGCTTGATCTTAGTAGGATTCATATGAGGTAGTAAAACTGGTCCGGGAAGAAACTTCTTTCCCCTTAGAGGAAATTTATGTAAAATTTCCAGTTGCGTCTCCTGTATTTTTGGTCCTTGGCGTCCTTGGTCTTCATAAATCATGTCTCCCAGATTCAAGCAGAGAGATTAATTGGTAATTAATTTGCAGGTAGAACTTGAGTTATTCGAGCCCTTATTCTAATGTGTCTGAAACACTGGCTGAAGACCTGCTTTATATAATAGTCTTTCTCCCACGTTGATCCTGCTTCAAAGGTCTGAAAACTCCATGGGTGATTTCAAGATTGGGTAGTTTGTCATTTCGATCTTCTAAATCTGCTTTAACCTAACAGATATTCCTGATGTTAGTGTATAGTAATTCTGTTGTTTGCAATTTGACAATTCCTGAAATGGATTTTCAGTATGAAGAGTTGGGGTTTTTTTGTTTTTTTGTTTTTTTGTTTTTTTGTTTTTGTTTTTGTTTTGCTATTACCTAGTTCAGCAGTTATGGATGGGATCCATCCTGTTCGTTTCCTTTCATTGTCATTTTCAGTCATTTTCAGAAACTCGAAAACTGGTTCACTTTCCTCCAAATGTTATGTAACAGGTCCGTGTGCATATGCAAGTTTTATATACAATTACCAATAACTGTGAGTCTTTAAGTGTTTCTAAAGCTTCACTGTATTTAAAAGCCACGTGGGATGTTGGTTAAAACTCTGTGTTGTAGGTCCCTAATCCCACAAGATTCTGATTTAATAGCTATGGGTTGGGCCAAGAAACCCACATTTTTAATAAAATATGGACAATTTTTATGGATGTGTATCAGGAATGATGGTTACAGAAACTTCAAGACTAAGCTTAATGTCATATTAGGAAACTAGTTATTAGTGTCTTCTCTCATAGGGGAGAGTTTCAGAAGCTTATTTTGGAGACAGTTTCTTTTATAAGATGTATTAGTCTGGCTTCGGTCTTTACACTTGGATCTTTAGCACGGGGTAGTTCAAAGAACATCCTCTTTGTTGCCTTAACCTTGACTTTTATCAGCTGAGTAACCCTTGGGAAAGCCACTTAGGTGCTCCGAGCCTCAGTTCCTTTTCTATAAATAACAGTATAAGAGACTGTCAGAGGCAGTTGGGAGGATTAAGAAAAATAAAACCTGTCTGAAAACAATGTTGCCATAGTGCCTGGTATGTCTTGAGAAATCGATACATGTTAGTTCTTCTCCCATCTATCTGCCTCGTTTCTGCTACTTATCTGTCTTGACTCTGGGAGACTTCATGACCTCTGCCTCTGGAATAGTTACTTGCATTTAAGCTACTTCTTTGCCTTGACCTCCAGCTTCATTATGACCTTGGCTGTTAGGTTCAGAATCTTTCTTCTTGCCCCAGTAGCCCAAATGAACTTGCTGGTTTGACATCTCAGTACTGTTTTAATGGAATACTGATCTCAGGTTCCAAATTTAACTATTGGAGAGTATACCGCTGTGCTAATTATGAATTTTTAAAGTGAGAGTATCAAAAATTTCAGAGTAATAAAACTATTATTTACTAAGAATCCCTTATTTGTTCTGTAAACTATTTCTACATTATCTTAAATAGGTTTTCTTCCCTGCACACTCTGACTCTTCTGGGGGACTGAAATATAATCTGATGGTTACCTTTGTTTTTTCTTCGTGACTGTTTAACGCAATCAACTCCTGGCAGCAGCGGGTAGTTCAGTTCGTTAAGCATCCGACTCTTGATTTTGGCTTAGGTTATGATCTCACTGTTTGTGGGTTCAAGCCCCACGTTGGGCTCTGTGCTGACAGTGCAGAGCCTGCTTAGGATTCTCTCTCTTCCTCTCTCTTTTCCCGTCCCCCTCTGATTCTTTCTCTCAAAAACAAATAAACACACAAAAAAATTTTTTTTTATAAAGGAAGGGACACTTATCTTGGTCACAACATCAAGCAAGTCTAGTTTTCTGAAGCCCAGGTCACTACAATCCCAAAATAATGACTTTGACATTTAAGAGCTCTTTAATCTCTGAGAATTAAGCAACTTCTCCACAGACCTTGCTTTTAGGGAAAACTTTGCGTTCAGAGAAACTATTTCTTTAGTTTGAGAAGAAAGCTTACATTTCAAAGCATACAGACATAATAAATCTATTTTTGGTGTAGTTGAGTGCACCTAACAAAAGTTATTATAGAGATGCTACATTGATCTCAGGATTTAAAATACAAGTATATATTCTGGAATATGCCAAAAAGCATTGTATGACTCAGTCTCCTCTGCTCAGAAGCCAGAAATTATATTTAACTAAACAATCACAATTTATTGAAGCATAGAGAATTTCATATCTCAAATCCTCTAAATACATCTATTTGGAACGCTTGTTGAATCTGAGGTATATTATATGACATTTATAAAGATACATGCGCATATCTATGTACCTATATATATTGATAACTGTGTAAATAAACTATTTGATCATTTAACTTTAGTGCTTTTATTCACTCACTGAGCAAATATCACATGCTGATTATGTGCCAAGAACGATAATAGATTCTTTTGGAATGACAAGGAAAGAAGAAAGTTTCAAGACAAGAACACTGTCACACACTGTTGGTAAGAATGGAAATTGTACATGTATGCAGGGCAACTGAACAGAATATATTAAAATCTGAACATTTTTTATTAAAGATTATTTTTGTTATTTTTTAAAAAATGTTTTATTTATTTTGGGAGAGAGAGTGAGCACATAGGCATGAATTGGAGGGAGGCAGAGAAACAGGGAGAAAGGAAATCCTGAACAGGCTTTTTACTGTCAGCACAGAGCTCAACGGAGGTCTTGATCTCATGAATGTTGAGATTATGACCTGAGCCAAAATCAAGAGTTGGATGCTTAACCAACTGAGCCACCCAGGTGCCCCAAAATCTGAGAATGTTTATCTTCGATCTTATATTTCCTTGCCACTTCTGGAAATTTCTCCTGAAGGAAAATGTGTGTGTGTGTGTGTGTGTGTGTGTGTGTGTGTGAAGAAATGTGTAAATGGCTTTTAAGTTCATTATCATTTATAAAGAGAAATGAAAATCAAGCCAAATATCCCTCAGGAGAGAAGTGGTTAAATATATAGGACACAAGGAGATTGTGGGATAGTATCCATAATAAAGTAATCCTATTATGAATGTAGGATACAAAGTAAAACAGAGCTAAAAAGACAAACAAACAAAAATACAAGAGTTGATGAATAATATGTGTATCATGAGTCTATTTTGTGAATAGAAGGTAAAACACACACAAAAATGATAGCAATGTATTAAAGTAGGTAAAGAAATACTAAAACATTGGAGAAATCTTTAAACTATCAAAGGCAATTATCTCAAGAAGATGAGATAAGGGGAGGATTTCATTCTCTGTATTATGTATTTTTCTTTAAGATTTAATTTTGTAAAACTTCTAATACTCTTTTGGTCCAGAAAAAAACCAAAGTTGGAATAGTTTTGTTTTATTATTTTTGAAACATCTCCTTGTCTGGCAATCTAATGTGGGAAGCAGGGACACCTGGGTGACTCAGTCATTCGAGTGTGTGACTTCAGCTCAGGTCATGATCTTATAGTTCATGGGTTCGAGTCCTGCGTCAGGCTCTGTCCTGACAGCTTGGAGCCTGGAATCTGCTTCTGATTCTGTGTCTCCTTTCTCTGTCTGCCCCTCCCTTGCTCGCACTCTGTCTCTCTGTCTCTCACTCTCAAAATAAATAAACACTGAATAATAATAATAATAATAATAATAATGTGGGAAGCAGAAGTGTGTATTAGCTTTCATGAAACAAAGTTACTTGTTCAAAGTTAGATGCTCATCAGAGCTGCTGATACCAGAAGCCAGATTCCAAGTCTATAGGGAACTGCACTAGTACCTGGTCAAAGTTTGTGTCCTTCCTGGCTCCTTAGGCCACTATTAGCTTTTCTTTTCTTTTCTTTTCTTTTCTTTCCTTTTCTTTCCTTTTCTTTTCTTTTCTTTTCTTTTTTTTTTATATTTATTTTTTGGGAGAGCACAAGGGCGGGAGGGGCAGAGAGAACTGGGACAAATGATCTGAACCAGGCTTTGCACTGACAGGCTGACAGCAGTGAGCCAGATGTGGGGCTTGAACTCGCAAATCATGAGATCATGATCTGAGCTAAAGTCAGATGTTCAACTGACTGAGCCACCCAGGTGCCCCAGGCCACTATGAGCTTTTGACTATTGAATTGACATTCTAGAAGTATCCAAGTAACAGCCTTTAAAGAGAAGCTAGTAGAAAAGACAAAGTTGACAAATACTTAAATTATTTCAAAAGTATTTGGTCATTTCTATAAAAGTGATTTTTCTATTATTCATGTGGCCAAATTATCAAGTTAGAAACCAAGGAGATGCCATTGCTTTTCAAAAACACTCAAAATGTTTGTGTGATTTTTTTCAAAAGTTACTATTTTATTTTTAACTTAACATAATGGGTTGGAACAATCAAGCTTTCAGAAAAATAAAATTATGGATATAAACTTTCAAAAATGGCACCAGATATATGTGTCTCTTGCTTTACTGCATTAAAATATGTAAATTTTTTTTATCAGCAATGTTACAAATGTATCCACCAGGGGACTTAAATGTATCCAAGCATTGTGTCATTTTGACCTTGATTGAATGAGAACAAAAAAACACAGTGTCTTCATTTGAAAAGACTACATTTACTCTTATTTTTAACAGACTTTTTAACCTGGAAGTGGATTATGGTCAAATCCTTGCCTGTTTTGGGGGTTAAATTTCTTTGTGGGTTTAGCTGGAAACCTCCACTTACATGTTTATGGCTCACACGACTGTCTCTAAAAGTATCCCATATTTCTTTGACTTTCAGAGTAAACACTAGAAGGTCAGAAGCTGCCATTCCTTGCTCTATCGCTTTCTGTCTCCATCATCTTGAATCTTTTTATCTGCTGCTTGAGGTTCACTGCTAGCTAGGAGACTTATGTTTCTGTGACCATAAGTGATGATCTAGTAATTTGCCCATTTTCCTAAGCAGGCGGGTGGAAACGATTTCTGTTGTAAATGGTGGCTGTAATAAATAATAGGATTTATTCAACTAAATCCTCTTTATATCCTGCAGAGTAAAGCAGAACTATCTTAATGGCAAGGAATAAGGGGGTAATTTTGTTGGCAGAGCCTTGATTTTATTACCTTGTGCTCTCCTTAGATTCTCCAAGCCTCATCCAGTTGAAAAATAACTTTTTTGGTTCAGAGCTTGTAAAATCTCAGCATGCCATCTTGGCAAGGCAGCTCTGAGGTGCAGGGTGAGGATGCCTGCTGCTTAGAGACTGTGGCGGGGAGGCAAAGTCACAGCGATATTTTGATTGGTAAGAGAGATACTTGGTGGGATATTGAGTGAGGAGCAACCTGCCTCAGCTTTCCTCGGGGGTCCTTCAGAACCCACCCATCTCCCAAGATAATATCTCTCTCCCCGTCCCTGAAAGGGCTTCTATTCTGGCAGGACCTAAAGGAAATGCACATGAAGGCACACACGCGCACATGCACACATACATGCTGGAGCACGTACATGTACACACAGCATACACATGTGTGCATAACATACACACCTTCCTCTCATCTTTTTTGTTTGTTTGTTTGTTTGTTTTTTAAGAACTGGCTATTTATTTGAAAGAGACAGAGAGAGAGAAGATAGAGAGACAGTATGCAAGCCAGAGAGAGGCACAGAGAAAGAGAGAGACAGAGGATCCAAAGAGGTGTGCTGACAACAGAGAGCCCAGTGTGGGACTTGAACTCAGGAACTGTGAGGTAATGACCTGAGCTGAAGTCAGGCGCTCAGCCTACCGAGCCACCCATGTGCTCCCTTCCCGGCATCTTTTAAAACACTTAAGTCTTGAGCATGGTCCATAGTTGACTGATGTATGTATGATGTCACTTGATATATCCCTTGTCTTGACTTCACTAGCTTTTAGGGTAACATGTGAATGAACTAATATTTATTTATGAATTATACACCAAATACACATTATATTACTTATTCCTTTAAATGACGTGACACAGTAGCTAATATTATTCTCATTATCTAAATAAAGACATTGAGAGTCATGGAATTTAAGAATCCTGTTCGAGGGGTGCCTGGGTGGCTCAATCGGTTGAGCATCAGGTCACGATCTCACCCTTTGTGAGTTCAAGCCCCACATTGGGGTGTGTGTTGACAGCTCAGAGCCTGGAACATGCTTCAGATTCTGTGTCTCCTTCTCTCTCTGCTTGTCCCCTGATTATGCTGTGTCTCTGTCTCTCAAAAATAAATAAACATTAAAATAAATAAATAAATAAAAGAATACTGTTCGATTCCATCGAAGAGCTGGAATTCAGACTTCTGGATTTTCCCAAAACATATGCACTTTCTATTCCACAGTGCTATCATGATTTAATGTTCAGTGAATCAAACAGGATGTAGAATTATGCTACAGTGATAAAAATATTAGTGGGGGGAAAGTTCAAAGTGTTTTCAAGAAGTGGTAGGGTTTTTTCCTGTTACACTCTGTTATATTTTCTGAAATGACCATATACATTTTAATTTCAGGGAAAGCACATCAGGCACACGATTTTGTTTACAGTGAGTGAGCCAGTAATTTTCACAGTAAATTTACCACATAGATTTTGCCATCTCCTTCTTACCACGGAGGCTGGGGTTCTGGACAGATAATTGGTTTGCCTAGTTTCATAGAACTTAGTGACAACAGCATCCGGAGCAAGCCCAACTCTGCAGGAACCAAGTCCTTACCTTGCTACATTAACTGCCTGAGAGTTTGTCTTAAAGGGCCCACCTTGTTTAGTGCTCTGATGCTTAGGGGAATACATGCCAACCTACCTATCATTTGTATATTTAGCTTCATTTTTGTTCTCCTTAGTTGAAGTTTTCAAGTTACCTATTTATATTTTTGTCATTTTTTAAAAAAAATTTAATGTTTATTTTTGAGAGAGAGAGAGAGAGAGAGAGAGAGAGAATACGAAGCAGGCTCCAGGCTCTGAGCTGTCAGCACAGAGCCCGATGCAGGGCTTGAACCCATGGACTGCAAGATCATGACCTGAGCCAAAATCAGACGCTCAACCGACTGAGTCATCCAGGCTCCCGTATTTTTGTCATTGTAACATTTTGATAAATATTGAGTCTTCTGGAGTTTGTGTAATATTCTTGATCCCCACAAATGCCACTGGAGAATTTTTTGTATAACTTGTTGTTGCTTTTGTTGTTACACTGCAATTTGGTTTCGAGGTACACTTTTAAATACTACTTAAAATATTGTATTATATTCATTGTCTCTATGGTAATGACATTCTCTACACAATGAGAAATGAGATGAATCCACTTCATGAAATAGAGAATTATCAAATTCTTTCTCTGATTCCAGACTTCCTTCTAATACTGGTAAGTATCTGGAATAATACAGAGCTCTGCTCTGCTAAGGAAGGTTTGCTGATTTTTTCTAGGTCCCCTGAAGCATTGCTTGGTCATGTGTTCAGGTAAGCTGCCCTGTGTCTCCAGCATCAGGCATCAGTAGACATTTGTTTTCCTAGCACAGAGAGATTTTCTAGTTTGTGTTTACTTTCTATTATTTGATATAGCAACTGGATTTGGAAGGAGCCATTGAGAATGATTATGAGAAACCATTGCTGAAGTGTCAACTTTATACCTTAAGCCTGTTTGATTGTTAAGACTATTTTTCCTCTTCTGGGTCAGTTGGGTGGCTCAGTCAGTTAAGCGTCTGACTCTTGACTTTGGCTCAGGTCATGATTGATGGCTCCTAATTTCAGCTCAGGTCATGATCTCATGGGTTCAAGCCCTGAGCATTGAGCTCTATGCTGACAGTGTGGAGCCTGCCATTCTCTTGTTCTCAATTGTTGAAATCCATCTAGGTAAATTATATCCATGAGCTTAACTCTTGGGTGACTGCACTTTAGAAACACTTTTCTTCACATGTGCCTTGTTAGCTCAGTTGATTAAGTGTTTGACTTCAGCTCAGCTCATGGTCTCACAGTTTGTGAATTCGAGCCCCTCATCAGGATCTGTGCTGACAGCTCAGAGCCTGGAGCCTGCTTCGGATTCTGTGTCTCCCTCTCTCTCTGCCCCTCTACCACTCATGCTCTCTTTCTCTAAAAACAAACAAACAAAGAAACAAACATTAAAGAAAAAAGAGTTTGCTTCAAAGTCGCAAGCTGAGCATTTCCTATCTTCCGTTTTGGCTCTTACACACTGAGGAACAAGGTCATGAACATAACTTGGTGTGGTGCTACCATTTCTTCTGTCCTGGGTCGCTGAGCATTTCACAGAACCTCTTACAGCACTCTATTGAGACAGAGCATCCAGGATGTTCACAACGTCTCAAGTCAATAGGAACTGTTATGAGAAGAGCCCAGGGAAGATTTGCCATTTTCAGTGAGAAACAAGTCGTGGTCACTATCATAACTGTTTACTTTGGATCTGAATTTCCTATACTTTGTTTTTAATAGTAAGATGCCAACTGCTTCAGAAATAAGGATGTTTTAATTAATCCATTAAACAGATGTGAAAAGCAGCATTTTAAGAGGTGCATTCTCTTTGAAGAATCCATCAAACTCTTGAATTCAACATACTCAGTATGGCACTTTTTTGCCACATATGCCAACTTTGTGGCACAAAGTTGCACACTGAGATGTAACATGGTATGGGGTTGAACAACCGTTCTTGGTCCCATGTATTTAACATAAATTTCATCTTCATTGACCTTCATTGTCTCTATATTATGCTTGGGTAAACGGAGGAAACTGTGCAGAATTACAGAGGCTGCTGAAATGTTGTTAAGGTGATTATCAAGAATTCCATTTTATCTGCACAAGATAAGAACGCCCCAAAGAGAATCTGTGCCCTCATTTGTAATCTTTGTAGGCCAGCTTCACACTTCTACCCAGAGCTAGCTGATAGGTTCTACTGTACTCACTGTAAACGAAAAACACATCAAGATAAAACTCAGCCCATGGGGCACCTAGGTGGCCCTGTGCATTAAAGCATCCGACTTCAGCTCAGGTCATGATCTCACAGTTCGTAAGTTCTAGGCCTGCGTAGAGCCTGGTTTGGATTCTGTGTCTCCCTCTCTCTCTGCCCTTCCCCCATTAATGCTCTATCTCCCTCTCTCTCTCAAAAATAAATCAACATTAAAAAATTTTTAAGAAAAATAAAAACAGGTCAGCCAGAGAATGAGATCATTGTTGCTATAGAGTAAATTGAACTTCTTGGCTCTCATTTTCATGTGAAGGTCATATACTGAGATGTGTAAATATAAAAGGTGCGTTTGTATGGAGATAGAAAAGAAACCAAACTCATCTGATTTAATACATCAAACAATGATTAATGGCAGATAATGGCAAAAAGTAAGCAATTAACCCGGTTGTACAAGTATCCCCATCACCCCTCTTTGAAAGTTCGTAGTTTGTCTTTTACAAAAGAACTTCCTTTGTACCTGGTTCACTAACTGAAAGAAAACAAAGAGGACTTTTGCTGTTACCAAAAATGGCAGAAAGAAAAAATGGCATTCAGTATGTTATTTAGCAAGTCTTTATAGTGGCAGTTCTCCCTGGGAGTAGGGGAGCGGTGCACCCAAGCGCCTTTCTGGAGAACTACACTCAGCAGTGAGAATCAGCCCACCATAGCTATTTTTTTAATGTTTATTTATTTGTTTGAGAAAGGGTGAGAAAGAATCCCATGCAGGCTCCGTGCTGTTGGTGCAGAGCCCAAAATGGGGCTCAGTCTCACAAACCATGAGATCATGACCTGAGCTGAAATTAAGAGTCAAATGCTTAACCAACAGATCCACCCAGGCTTCCCTACTGGCCATACCTTTGAATGGTGCTGTGAGCATCTGGCTTTATCTAGATTTATTTTATGCATCCATTAGCAAGATGTTTCTCAAGGTACTGTGATGAAAAGGATATTTTGGAGATATGAGGACATGCAAACATTTTTCCATGTAAATTGATAATAACTGCTTCTTTGCTCTATACTGTTCCAGACTACTAAAGTTTTCTTTTTAAAAAAATATTTTTTAATGTTTATTTAGTTTTGAGACAGACACAGTGTGAGTGGGGGAGGGTCAGAGAGAGAGGGAGACACAGAATCCAAAGCAGGCTCTAGGCTCTGAACTGTCAGCACAGAGCCTGACACGGGGCTCGAACCCACGAACTGTGAGATCATGACCTGAGCTGAAGTCAGCCCCTTAACTGACTGAGCTACCCAGGTGCCCCCAGACTACTAAAGTTTTCATAGGAAAGCCCTGCTTTTGGATAGTGGGGGACACCTGTAATCAGGAGAGGGCAAACATAAATTTGATGTGGTGCAATACATTTTAGCAGGGGCAAAACTTTTAACTACACACTTTGATAGTTCTTTACATTTTTAAATATTGTCCTTTCTTCTAAGAGATCTACTTATTCCATAACTAGTCATGACTTCTCAGCTACAGGGTAGCTCTGGGGTTAGAGAAGTTCCTGTTGAGGCTCTATATCCACTGACAAGTGTGGAGAGACCATCTTGAATCATTCAAGACAGACTTTTTTTCTGTTAAATTCAGGTGACATAATTGCTAGTCTTATGATACAGGCTTAGCAAGCATGTTTTAACACATTAAATGAATATATAATTAGGTGGCATTGGCCATACACAAGAAAAAACTGCTGTTTCCTCACTGAGCTAAACATAGCCGATTGTTTTATGGGGAATTCATTTTGTGATAATATTCAACCTTTGTCTATTACTTTATTTTTATCCATTGTCACCTTTAGTGCTTTACTATTTGGAGGTACCAAAGTAGTGTTCTGGTCAGTAATGTAAATGAAATTGTGACATAGCATGGTTTTAGTTCATTAGTGTGCTTCTCCTCTAAAAAGCAGTGCTATCTACGATTTAGTCATATTATAGAATGGTTGCATAGCCCCACCTATATATGTACATCTGTGACTTCAGATGATGGTGATTTAATTTTCCTGTCTGCCTTTTTTTACTTTTCTTCCCTTTTGGATAAATTACAGCCTTTAAGCAGAACGTATGCTCAGGAAAGAAACAGAATGCCATTTTAAGCTGTCAGTTTGGATTCCTTAGGGAGAGTTCAACTTTAAAAATAAATAACTAAAAGACTTCACTAAATAAAGATCATGAAAGTTTTGTGTGTATCAACTCATATGATATTTATTTTCCATGACCAAATATTTGGAAATCCAATTAGATTCAGAGGTATATTGAACTTATAAACGTAGCAACAAGTTATCTTTATTAGCTGTGTCCTTTTGGGGAGAGATGATTCCAAAGGCTGTTTTCTAGACAGAAGGACTTATTATGAAGTTTTTGTCTATGACCTTCCACACTGCTCACTGTTTGCAATCCTACTGATATCCTGCATTAGATGAGACCTTTAAATGTTTCCTACTCAGCTCTGAGGACTTCTGTTTCATTGCCTCTTCAGACCTAGAGTCATTAAGCACAGAGAGGCAACAGACTTCGAGTTCTTGAATAGTTACAGTTTCTTGACGGAATGAAGAGCTGCAGACTTTATATATGCCAAAAATAAATCATCCATCACATTTAAAATGTGTCTAATGGTTTACATTCCCTGAAAGCAACTTCCCTGGTTTGTAAGATGCATGATAAGGCTATTATACATACAATGCTGGTTTTATAATAAGTAGTTTATAAGAACAAGACATAATGGTCACATCCACAGAAGGATCCAAAAATAGATACATCAGTTGGTTATGTGTGAGATATAGAGCTTATTTATTATCATTAGTCTCTTAAGTGCACTAACTAAACCAAACAGTGATATTTACATCTAAGGATAATGAAGATTTATTGCAAAATATTAATACTTCTTTTCTGAGGGTTTCAAATAAATTTGCTCAAAGAGAAATTAAATTCTGGGAAGATGTTCATTTAATTTCCTGCATGATTTTAAAGTAAAATTACCATAATGAATATGCTGATAAACACTATACCCCAACATGGAGCAGTATATTGGAAAATTGTTTTAAAAAAAATAATTTGTATTTGATCCTCGTATAAACATCAATCAATAATTTTTCTTCTGAGAATATTGGAATTAATGTAAATTTCAACTGAATCTTACATATCAGATTAAATACCTTGCAAAATGTTGCAATATATCAAATCATGTAAGTTTTATATATCACAAAACTAAGTTGAGCTAAAGTGAGAATTTTTTTGAATAAACTATAATTTGTCAATTCCAAAAATATTTTAAGTTTCAAGTGAATGTAACATAATAAATCATTTTTAGTGTCTTGTTTTGTATCTTGAGGTAATAGATGATATGAAGGAAGGTATATTTCAGACATTTTGGAAAACATGGAAGTATATCTTTATACTATGAGATTCTGGAAGAAACATTCTCTAACCTTAGAAGGCTTTCAGAATTTGGTATTGATTAGAAAATATATTCCTGAGGAAGATAATATGAGTTTGGTGGAAGAATGCAGTGTGGATCCATGAACACTTCATTTGAGCTTTAGACAGTGAGATAAAAATGATAGTAATAAAAGAAAAACATATAAGAATGGTTCAAAGCTTGGTAGATTCCTGAAAGCCAGAGCATAAAATTAAACAAGTTTTACAAAAATCTAAAGGTAATGAAAATAATTTTTAGTTGAAGATTTAATGTGGAAATGTGACTCGTGACCAGTTAAGCAATATTGAGGTTAACTCCATGAAAGCAGAATTATTCACTTTGATATTTGTGTTTAATATCAGGAAGAAAGAAATTTAGGGGGAAACTTCATGCTGACTTTTATTTTAAGATAGACACATACTGGAGCACCTGGGCAGCTCAGTTGCTTAAGCGTCCGACTTCGGCTCAGATCATGATCTCACAGTTTGTGGGTTCGACCTCTCCATTGCCTCTGTGCTGACATCTAGCTCAGAGCCTGGAGTCTGTTTCAGATTCTGTATCTCCCTCTCTCTCTGAACCTCCCCTCCTTGTTCTTCTCTCTCTCTCTCTTTCTCAGAAATAAATAAAAAAATTAAAGAAAAGATAGACACATACTGTATTTCTGAATGATATAAAATCAGGCATTTAATGAATATTTTTTTACATATACTTTCTGAAAAGATCCCCTACCATTTAGTTAGTGAATACACCTTTAGCATATAATTGAAATGAAATACAAATTAATGTTTTCGAAGGAGTCAACTGGTCTCAGGTTTGATTGGAGATGAGGGAAAAGATACTCTGGTCCAGTTCATTGGAAAATAGGTCATCATGTTTGCGAGTGGATAGACTCTAAAGCCAACTTCAAGGATTTAAAAGTCTCAAGATTCAGAAGAAGGGAAGCATTTAGAAGCAGGGAGGACTTTTGGAAAGGGCTAGTGGGCACATCAAGAGGACACTTTGAGGGAGGGTGGGATCTGGCCCTCACCTCCAGAACAGTAGACGGGTCCTTTGAAAAACCACTCAAGGGCTTCTTTTTAGTAGGGAGACACATTGTACTGCCATCATATTTATGCTTGAGAAATGAAGATAGTAAAATGACAATTGGACTTCATCTTCAGGCTAAGATGGAGTATCTTAAATCTGGCTAACATGTACAATCGAAACAGTTGAACAAAATACAAAACAATGCAAAAATGAACAAACACTTATTTAAAAATATATATATATATATCAGAAAGGCCCAGATTCTGTGGAGAAAGAAAGTACACTGAGGTACAATCTCAACACAATTTTTCATCTCAGGGAATTTCCCAACTACTGGCATTTGGAAGAAATGCCAAAGAAAAAGTAGCAGCTCAGGGCCTATGCTATACCATTGGGCTAAAGTGAAAAGAGATGAAACAGCATTTGAGCCACCAAGAAACACAGCACTTGATGGAGCAAGATCCTGGAGAAAAGAGTGGTATACTCATGCAATGAGACATAAACAAGTGAAAGAAAAACAGCTACCAAGAAAGTGAAAATGGCAAGCAAATATTTATGAAGTATCACAGTGACATGGAAACAAAATAATGTAATTTTAGGCTCTATTAAGAAAGAAGGGGTATGTTGAACATCTCAGGCTTTCAGTTGAAATCCATAATGACCTATCACAAATGAATTCAGGGCACATCAGATATAGATGAGCCCTTAGTATGTCTGAAATACTGCCTCAGCTAGGTCTAAGAAGTCTGCCTGTATTCTCTCTGCCAACTAGAAGCTATATACTTCTCTAGAGGCCTATAACAATACCTAGAGCCTCAGTACATCTTCGTAATAGATGGACAACATTCAATAGAAAAGACTGCCAGCAATTCCAAAATTCAAGACCAAATAGCCAATAAACAAGAAAGAAAACAAACAGTAGAAGCAGACTGACAACTAATCCAGGTACTATACTTATAAGGTAGAGGCTTCCATAGATTAAGAATTAAAAAACAAAACTGTGCTTGAGTCTACAAAAATTATTAATTGAAACAAAATAACAACTGATAAAATAACTCATTAGGTCTAGCTGAAAAGATGATTAAAAACCTGGAGTCTAGACCTATGGAAAACAGGTTGACACATGAGAGAAAAAAAGATTATTGAAAATACAGAAAAGAGCACAGGAAATGTGTGAAATATTGTGCACAAGTCTCTCTGGATTCTCAGAGAATGGAGAGCAAAGGCAGTATTTGGGAGAACATGGGGCATCTCTTTCTTCAAAATGATGAAATAGATCAAGCTGCATATAGAACTGTAATGATATCATCATTATTGATGCAATTAAGGATAAATCTTTTCTAGTATAACCTCATTTTAATCATGAGAAAACATCAAGTTGAAGGATAATCCACAAACTAATTTTTGAGTGCTTTTCAAAAGTGTCTTGAAAGACAAGGGAAAGACTGAGAAAGTGACACTATTGAATGAGTAACAACTAAATTCAGTTGAGGATCTTGGACTGTATCTTATGAATGGAAAAAAGGACACAAGTGAAAAAACTCTTGGAAGTTGAATAACATTTATAGTTTGGTTTATAGTTTTGCCCCAATGTTAATTTCCTGTTTTTGATGTTTTTCTATGGTTATAAAATTTGTTAACATTAGGATGAGCTGGGCAAAAGATATATGGGAAAGCTGTACTATTTTTGCAACTTTTCTATAAGTCTAAAATAATTTCAAACTAGAAAGTTTTTAAATTAAAATTTATTTTAAATTAAAATTAGTATATATGACCGAGTTTGTAAACTATATTTTTCACATGTTGAGTACCCAAAGTTTTTAGCACAGCCTACAAGATTAATTCATTTTTTCTTTCTTTCTTTCCTTCTTTCTTTCTTTCTTTCTTTCTTTCTTTCTTTCTTTCTTTCTTTCTTTCTTTCTTTCTTTCTTTCTTTCTTTCTTTCTTTCTTTCCTTCCTTCCTTCCTTCCTTCCTTCCTTCCTTCCTTCCTTCCTTCCTTCCTTCCTTCTTTCTTTCTTTCTTTCTTTCTTTCTTTCTTTCTTTCTTTCTTTCTCCCTCCCTCCTCTTCCCTCTCTTCCCCTTCCTTTCCCTTCTCTTCCCTTCCCTTCCCTCCTTCCTTCAGGAGAGAGAGAGAGACAGAGAGAGAGAACGCGAGTGAGCGCACACACCTCAGTGGGGGAGGGGCAGAGAGTGAGGCAGAGAGAGGGAGAGAGAGAGAATCCCAAGCAAGGATTGGTCAGTGTGGAGCCTGATGCAGGGCTCTAACTCATGAATTATGAGATCATGACCTAGGCTGAAGCCAAGAGTCAGGTATTTAACTGACTGAGCCACCCAGGTGCCCCATTTTGTGCATATCTTTAAATAAAGCTTCTCTTTTTATCTCCATTTAGATGAAGAGTATCTCAAATCGTTATGATGAGTAGTCAAATAACTTCTACCCTTTACATATGCTTCTTGAATAGTTTTTTTTAATATGGTAAAGCTAAAACATATAATAGAAATAAATACTGCAGAGACTGAGCTGAGATTAAAACCATAGTAGAAAAATTTTAAAAACCCAGCTCATTATTGTTATTAGTTTTATAGATAATATTTGATGAGTTTATATCAATAAAAGAAATTCATACTAATAAAGTACCAGTTATATTAATTTTATATTTATCAGGATTTCATGTATGATTTCATTAGCATAAAGCAATTTGCTTCTATAAAAATTGTTAAAGTACTGAACAAAACTATGAGCACATTTTTGATAGGAATTATATCCACAGTGTCTAAAAGAGTATTTGATAATGTTTATTTGATCTGTAAGTGGATAGACTAATCTGTGTAGTTAACAGTCCTAGATAAGCCTAGCCTATATTTGGTTCTATTAAATTTCTTGAAGAATAGCGCTCTTTATACTCATGTATTAACAAAACATATAAGCAATTTTGTAAAATGCTACATAACTTCTTATTTATAAAAGCAAATGATGAAATGGCTTCCATAAACATGTATAAAATCGTCTCAATTTCAGCTAGCATTTTGGCATAGACACGAGTAGTTATTTGGCATAACTACTTCAAATTAGGATGATCTTATTAAAGGCTAAATTGGAATGCTACTGACCTCCATTACACACCACTTAAAAATATGGAGAAGAATGGCCAGAATTACTACAACTCTTGAATCAACATAACCCTCAAAAGCTGGTCGTGCTATACCCTGGAATGAAAAATATTACAGACTTTGGAATGTTACTGGAGGAAGATACTTTAGTATTTGAAGGTGCAAAGCATATGCTTGGTGGAACTCTTACGGCAAGGATGGAAGAAGTAAAAGGCAGCTATGTAAAACTAAAAATGTTTCCTGGAAACTGAGTCAGACAGTAATATGTTTGTCTGACATGGAATATACCTCAGTCGTGCCAAAAGACACAAAGGTCCTTTTCCTCCACATGTTTTCTGGTCTATAAGACAATCTACAAATGCCCTGAGGTCTGCTAGCAACAGGAAGGAAGAAAAGATTTTAGTGTTCAGTCTCCTAGCAAAAGCCTTGCAGTGACTTAAGGCATGGGTCCTATGATAATCATGGCTGCATTATGCCAGTAATGAACGTGAGCAAATCCAGAGTTTGGATGTGGATTTTTCCTATTGATAAGGACTTTTTGGATTCTTAAGAAAGGAATGATATATAATTTAATACCTAACTAATTATTGTACTACTGCTTTTATAGAAATTTTTGGGTAAAACTTCAAGTAACTTTTCAAGACATAAAGGAAATAGGGCATCTTTGCCAATATTATTGTGGTTCATATGTGGAATGCAATTTCTCTTTGATATGAAGCTTCACAAAAATAGTCTCTTTTAAAAATCTTTCCTCTTCACCTACAAACATATGTATTTTTATTTTTCTTGGAGAAACACACTGATGGATGTGAAAGACAAATAATCTGTCCAAGAATCACAGTGTTGGTGTTTCCTTCCTATAATTCATTCATGGAGAGATCACTGATAATCACTGATAATCAAAAAACTCCCTGTGGGGACACCTGGGTGGCTCTGTTGGTTAAGAGGCTGACTCCTGATTTTGGCTCAGGTCATCATCTCACAGTCATGAGTTCAAGGCTTCCATTGGGCTTTGCACAGACAGTGCAGAGCCTTCTTGGGATTCTCTCTCTCCCTCCTCTCTCTGCCCCTACCTGGTTTCTCTCTCTGTCTGTCTGTCTCAAAATAAATAAACTTTAAAAATATATTAAAAACTACTCCCTATTGGGATGCCTGGATGGCTCAGTTGGTTAAGCATCCCACTCTTGGTTTGGGTTCAGGTCATGATCCCACAGTTTTGTGAGTTCAAGTCCTGAATCTGGCTCTGTGCTGACAGCATGGAGCCTCCATGGGATTCTCTGTGTCTCCCTCTCTCTTTGTGCCTCCCTCACTTGTGCTGTCTCTCTCAAAACAAATAAACTTAAAAAAATTTAAAAATACTCCCTGTAGAAAATTCTATTCCTTCCTTTCCTTTCCTTTCCTTTCCTTTCCTTTCCTTTCCTTTCCTTTCCTTTCCTTTCCTTTCCTTTCCTTTCCTTTCCTTTCCTTTCCTTTCCTTTCCTTTCCTTTCCTTTCCTTTCCTTTCCTTTCTTTCTCCCTCACTCTGTCTTCCTTCCTCCCTCACTCCCTCCCTTTCTTTTCTTCTCTCTCTCTCTCTCAGACTTTCCTTTTTTGTCTTATAAGTGAAGAAGGATTATTTCCCATTTTATTCAAATTACATGCAAATTGGTAAGGACAATACATGCTCATGTATTTTCAAACACGTAGATATTTTTAGATTTTTGTTATTGTTAAACTTTCTCTGTAATGAATCTTAAAAAAACTAATATATTGAAGTGACTTCTCTGGCTCTTCTATGTCCAGAGCCTGAAGACTACCTGCTTATTTACCACTGCCCCATTTATATTTACTCCTTTTGCAGCTGCTGGTCAGCTGTGGGGAAAGGAAATAAAACCTCAGTTTACCCTATATTCTGTTTTGAGGACAACAGGAATTTGACAAGGTCAGTTGGACACAGAGGTACATGATTTCCAAATAGAATAGTGGAAAGCAGCAAGCTGAATTTTGTCCTGGCCACCCTCTGTGCCTTCCTGCTATGAATGACATTGAGTGGCAGGCACCAGTTTGGGACCAAGAAGTAACTCTAACATTTAAGAGATGAATCTGATTATTTTTCTTTTTTTATGTAATTAAAAAAAACCTTTCAGGTTAGCAATTTGTGATTTTTAAATAAAATCCTCACAAAAATCTGAATCAAAAATTGTTATCCTACCAGGAGCATTGAGTAAATAAACACTATTGATAATGACATTGAAAATTGTCACACACCTACCTGCCCAAGCTAATAGTGATTTTTTATTGTTGTTGTTGCTGTTGTTTTTAATAGCAGACAATAATACAGGTATCAGTCATTTTACTATTCACAGTACCCATTGGGAGGGAAGGATTTGCTAATGTAAATGAGAGCAGGTTGGTAAATCATGTATATGTCTTTACAAACTTGATTTGTCTTTTTCTTTTTACAACCCTCAGGTTCAATTCCATCTTAGATGGGTGGTCTGTAGAGTTGGATTTCACAGTAATTAGGTAAATTTATGGTTTTAGGATTTGCAACGTGGGGTTTCACAAGCTTATGAAGTCTTGTCGTGTTTAATTGATGACTGTCATTATCCCACAAAGCTGACCCAACTCACCTGTTTCTTTCCTCAGACACTCAGTGAAATGCAGGAAGCATTGTGTCTGGTTAGAGTCCTACTGTGTCACCAGTATATTTGTAAGAGGAGAGATTCATAGACTTAGGATAGAAGGAACTATACACACTTGAAGAGTTTGTTTATATAATATTTTACTAAGTGTCTGTCTTTATTGTTATTTTGCTTTTTCTCCTACCAGAAAAACAAAAGATTTTCATCATTTAGAAGAAATTTTTAAATTGCACTACCCCTAAGACTCTAACAAATGTTTTATGATGCAGTTTGTAAAAGGATTTACTTAGTAAATTATAATGAGTTACTACTGATAGTAGTATTTGGAAGCCTTAACTACTTGAAGTGATGCAGACAAGCTGAAAAGTAGAAGGAATGATGGGCAAGTCCATCTTTTGGTTGACCTTGGTGAACATGTGCTGTACCACACAATTTGGCACTTGATTGAAAGCTATTATATTACCTAATTGTTGCATGTATGTTTGTTCTGTTTCAGAAAACCCTGCTCTCTAAATAGTCTATGTTTTTAATCTGGTGTTAGTTAACAAGTTAAGCTCATGCTTGGGGCAAAAGAAAAAGAAATTTTGGTCTCAAATTGGCAGGCTGGCTGGGTCTCTCTCTTTCTCTTTCTTTCTCTCTCTCTATCCATCAATCTATTCATCCATCCACCCAACCATCCATCCAGCCACCCAACCATCCATCCATCCATCCATCCTTCCATCCCTACATCTATAAATGAAATATGGCATTTGGAAACAAGACAAGCACTTTTTATATATTTTAAGACAAAATCATTGGGCTGTTGAATAAAAAAAAATTAATACCCAATTCTCACTTAAAAATTATAACTTCGTAGGTCTGAAGTGGTACCCAAGAATCTACATTTCATAAATTTCTCTGTGCTTTCTTCACAAGTAAATCTACCCATGTTGAAAAACACCGACTTGAAGAGCCTATATTAAGGATGATTCTGGTTTTCAGAACTTATCAATTTCTTAGATATTCAACTGCTATTTCCAGAACTGGAGGTCTATAATAAAGTATTTGAAACTTAAGTATTTGATTCTGGTGATTTGAAACCCAAGCTTATCCCAGAAGGGCATTATTAGCCTGCTATGAACCCAGCATTCATTCCTGCTTTCTTTTTTATTGACTCTTGCTTGACCTACTCAGAAATAACTATTATTTGGGTCCAGTGAGGCCCCAGGCTGTTACATATTTAGCACTTCCTTCTCCAACTCTTAGCCACTCAGCTTGGTTGAGCTCTATAAAATGCATTTGCACAGCAGTGTTTCTTTCTGGTTGTTTATTTAGCTGCATAAAAGTTCACTGTTGCTTGCTGAATTGTTTTTTTTTTTTTTTTTTTTTTTTGCCTGACAGGAAGGTTAAGGTACTTGCTTCTACTGATTCACTTTGTCTACAGCCTTCAACCAAAATTATTAAGCATATCTTGCTCAGTGAACCTTTTTTTATTTTAACAATTTTCTTTGCTCGCATTTGTTTGTAATTTTTAGGATTTTACCTTAATTTGCCTCAGATTTCTGCTTGGTTTGTTTCAGTGATAATTTATCAAATAGTATATGGGAAAGTGGTTTATAAAGTTCTATAAAAATCTGAATGGTTTATAGGATTTAGTATTCCTCGCACCGTGACACGTACTTCTTTTTCTGTAATTAGTGTGTGTGTATGTTTGTGTGTGTGTGTGTGTGTGTGTGTGTGTGTGCGTGCACGTGCATGCACACACAGGTTTATGTACTCTCATTCCCTCTCAGTTCCTGAAAGAAAATAATACCATTTAGTCACTGGCCATTTAAGTTAGGGATAATTTTTTGGTTAACAGTAACCACATAAACTGACAGCACAGTTATCATTTTAAGTGCATTATTCCATTTTCCTCATGAATGTATTTATATTTGTCCAAGCAAGAGTGAGTCCTGAATTTTGGGGAGCATTTATGTTAACCCATTGCCCATTTCCAACAAGGTATGCTCATTTTACCTTTTAGATGTCTCTTGAATTCATACTCACCTTTTCTGTTCCAATTGCAAATGCCTTAGAAAGCTATTCAGTACTGTAACGTGAAAAAAATGGAGACCTGAACCCCCACTTCTGTTTGCCCTTTGAATGATCTAGTTTAAATTCTTACACTACCATTAAGTGAGTCTCAGAAATGCAATTCTGATCATGTTGCTTCATGTCTTCAAATTCCTTTAATGGTGCCACACTGATTGTGAAGGAAAACCCAAACTCCAAGATGACAAAGAAAGCTTTCCATGTCTTTCTGATCTTACTGCTCCTTACTTACTGAGCCTTACATCCTGCCATCCCCACAAAGGATACTTAGCCCCCAACAGTCTGTATGGATACCTCTCTGTGTTTGCCCACCCTCTTCCCTCGATCCGAAAGGCACTCCCCAGTCTGCCCACTTTGTAATTATCAAGCATTATTAAAGAAAGTCAAAGTGTGAGCACTTCTTTGGAGCTTTGAAACTCTTCTTTTTTATCAAGTGCACCACTGTATTTCTAGCTCTTCTATATTCCCTGTGTCTTTGTGATAAAAAGTTGTTACACACCATTAAAATAATTGTTTTTCTCATCATTCTTTCTTTTGGAAAAAATGACTTCATTTTTCTCATTTAAAAATTCTTTGGGGCCTAGCCAAGTATATTACAGGAAATAAATGTTGATTTAAGAAATAGGTATTTACATATGGTAAGGAAAATAGAGTATAACACAGTGGCATATTTATCTTCTTTGGCCTCAATTATCTTTGATGTAAACCCTATTTCACTTGCCAAATTATTTGATGCTAAAGAATTTGTGTTTTTATGTCTTGTTGAAGAGTTGAGGTCCAAATTCTGTCTATTAGATATATCTTATATCAACATTCCTACCTTTCTCTGTTGTCATTACCTCAGATGGCAATTTCAGTATAATCTAATATATCAAACTTGACCTCATGTTACCACAAACCTCACCTATATGCCAGTACAATTGATAGAAGATCATGTATGTTTATCCTTTTTCCCCATGTGGAAATGGCAATTTTGAGTCTGCTTCGATGTATTTTATTTTTTTTTTATCTTGGTTATTTGAAGGATTTCAGAATGTTGTTAGATTTTTATATTCCTGATGCAATTTGACCCACTGTTCTATCTCCATCTTTTCCTGTTTCCTCACCTTATGGCTACCCTCCCATTTGCCTGCCCAAAGGCTTAGTTCATGTCTCAGCTGAAATAGCACTTTCTGAAAGGAAGATTTTCATGATTGGAGGCAGAGTCTAATGACTGTAACTGAAGCCCTGTGTTTGCCCCTTCAGAGCACATACTACTTTGCAACATACTAGAATATTCACATCTCTGTATTTGCCACTGAACTGTAAAATAGTTGAGAACAAAGACTGTGAAATCTGCGTACCCAGAAATGCACCTGTACAATAAATAGTTATTAAGTTAAAAGATCTCTGTGTTAAAGAGAGCTGGAATTGTCTTGAAAATTAAGTTCATGCTCCTTAAAATACCCATCTACAAAGATAAAACCTAGAACCCTCACAGTTAAGCTTGGAATTACTGTTTTATAATTCAGTGTAAATTTTTTGATGGGTAAAACAAATCTAAGCTATGTTATCATCATACATTTCATAGGACACTGTTAAGTTGCTTTCCCTTGCCAGGAAGCTTCAGTTGTCTTACTGTTGTTTGGTTCTTCTTGATAACCCCTGAGCCATACAAAAGTCACTGATTTCAGAAAATGCTCAGGGTAGGTCACTGTCAGGTTCCTGGTGGGCCACCAATATCTGGTGTGGCAGTGAGTGAGGGCACAGCTATATTTGTGTGAGAGGCATGGCTGGGTGGACACATAGCCATCTGGATGCAGAGTAGACAAGAGACCTGTCATTACGGGAGAAATCACAAGTAAAATACTGACAGAAGTCAAAGTGAACCCTCTATAGTGGGAGATGGATTCATTCATAGTTAATTAAGGATGCCAGGTAAGACACAAAATGTCTAATGTTGTACTTGGCCTTATTGTGCTGTGTGACAGACACTCTGGCTACTGGCCCTCCTTTACTTGAGGACAGTTGGAGCTTCTCTTTAAAAGTATATGGCAGCAGTGGGTGGGGGCCTGAATGGCTCAGTTGGTTGAATGTCCGACCTTGGCTCAAGTCATGATTTCATGGTCTGTGACTTTGAGCCCCACCATGATCTGTGCTGACAGCTGGGCACTTGGAGCCTGCTTCAGATTCTGCCTTCCTCTCTCTCTCTGCCCCTCCCCCACTCATGCTCTGTCTCGCTCTGTCTCAAAAATAAATAAGTGTTAAGAAAATTTAGAAAAAAATAAATATATGGAGAACTATATGATCAGTGTACAGCAGAGTCTGAACTAACGCTATTCCCATGAACACTTTGGATATTGGGAGTTTTGTCTGTCGTCCCCAACTTCTCCACAATCTCTGAATCTCACAGCTGCGTGGAACCAGTGTAGTTACCCAAAGGATTTTCTTCAGTGACTTGTGAGTTAGTTGCTCAGGGGTCTGACAGATCCTGAAACTGTAGAGGCATGCTTCTCTCCTTTACAATAAGTGGATAAGGATAACTATTTAACTGATTGGTACTTCAGGAAATCCAAATTCTCACATTTCAGTCTCTACCTTTTAAAATTGTTTGAAATTGTTTTCTTAATAACCTTCTCACTTGTATTCTTTTTGTAAATGATATTTAGAAAAATACCCTCATGAAAATGACATAGTACACTCCATGCCAATCCTTGCCATAGCTGTTTGATGATGTTTAATGAACTCACATTTATTTATGGCCCATCCGTCTCTTCCCCTTGCCAGGACATAGTGCTGTTTTCATTTTATCCAGGTGCTTTTCCTTTTAATGTGCAGCGCGTTGTCAACCTTACCTTATCTGAAGTAAATGATGTTACTGGCTGTCCTGGGAGAACACAGTAAATATCAGTAGGTAAATAGAAGCTCTGGTAACTTCTACAATGTCAACTTTATCTCTGTCACCATTATGGTGATGGAAAGCGTGCAAAGCCTGCTGGTCCATTCCATCTTTCTGACTGCATCCCTTCAATTGGGGGGAATGTGACTCATGTTTAATGGCACATGAGTTTTAATTACTTTTGAAATGCTGTAGCAGCAAGTAAAGATATAATTTCAATACTCAGATGTACTCAGAGGCCCAATAATTGCTGACATACATTCATTTGTTTATTCATTCATAGAAGTCTTAAGCTTAAATAGGAAGAGTCTGTCTCTTAGGGAGTCCAACAAGTGTTTCCATGTGGAAAGGACTCTTCTTCTAACCTATGAATGTTGAATAGAAATTAAGTCGGACAAGAGGAAAGAGGAGCTTTCCAAATGGTGGATATACCAAAACTATTTTAATGTGAAGGAATATGTTGAGTACAAGGGAAAGGGAGAAGGTACCTGTGGCTAGCATGCATGGGCTGACTGGGGAGCATTTGAGTGGATGCTAGAGAGATAACTGGAGCCATATTGTGCAAAAGCTTTTTACTAAAGTCAGTAATCTTTTTTTGTTATCGCCAAAACACGGAGAAGTCTCTGAATGCTTTGAGGAGTTTCAGTGTGTTTCATCATGTGGCATGTCTGCCTTTCTGGGTGTTTCCATGCAGTATCTTTATACCTGTGGCACATGTATTTCTGCATGCATCTGTATTTGGATGAGTGACATAATCAAATTTCATTAATCTGTGTAATAAGCATTTGAGCACCTGTTAAATTTTGAGTGTTCTGTGTGCCCATTATCTGTGTAAGAGCTTTGATTTCATGGACACATATATCCTCATAGAAAAAGACAAGAAAAAAATAGACTGTTATGAAATGATATAATGTCATGAAATGACATGTGTTATAAAGAAGATTAAGTAGAGTAAGGGGAAAGAGAATGACTATTGATAGTAATCAGGGTAACCAAAATCAGCAGATGAGCTCTGAGAAGATGTGGGGAAGAACATTCTAGTCTGGGAAGAGTAGGTGAAAGACTTCAAGGAAGGTATGAGCTTAGAGTTGGGGACCAGTGAGAAGGCTATGAAAGAAGTGCCATGATAGCAGAGGAGTTGAGATGGGTTAAGAAAGGTAATCTGGGTGTATTTTTTAGTGTCTTCTCACTAAAAAGCATGCATCATCCATTATGGTAGTAGGGGAGGATAAAAAGATAGGTGCAAGGATTGAAGGATAGTTTCTGGGTGAGGATCAGATTTTAGACAGTTTTTGATGGGAAAGCCAGTGAGTCTTCCTGATGGATTAGATATAGAATGTGGGTATGGAGAAGTGGCATCCAAGTAGAGATTAGCTTTGAAGTTGTATGTGAGTACGGTTTGCATTTAGAAACTATCACTCTGCCTTTGCCATAGAACAGATTGTAGGGGAAGCATTCTTCCCTCCCATCCTACTCGTAGTAACCATGCTGTAGTCAGAGTGTGATCTAAATACACATACTTAAAGGAGGAGGAGGTAGAAGGCAGTGATGCAGTAATAGTGAAAATTTCCAAACGTAACTTAGGTTTCACACTGGAACAGTATTGGATGCCAGCCACATTAATTCAGTCCTGGTCTCCTGATGGAGGAGGAAAAGGAAACATACTCTCCTTTCCATTCAGCTCCATAACTCCTTCATGGCACAGTGGGTAAAGCTGCAGACTGTGCCTATTCAACTTCTAGATACACATAGAATGCTGATGTCGCTTGGACTTGGGAAAACTTAGTGGTTTGCTTCTACCCTACTGGTTAATAAAAAACTATGCTGGGGTGCCTGGGTGGCTCAGTTGGTTGAGTGTCTGACTTCACCTCAGGTCATGATCTCACAGTTTGTGAGTTCAAGCCCCACACCGGGCTCTGTGCTGACAGCTCAGAGCCTGGAGCCTGCTTCTGATTCTGTGCCTCCCTCTCTCTGTTCCTCCCCTGCTCACTCTGTATTTCTCTCTCTCTCTCTCTCTCTCTCTGTCTCTCAATCTTTCTCAAAAATAAATAAAAACATTAAAAAACCCTATGCTATCCACTACAATGGACACTAGCCACATATAGGTATTGACATTTAACTTAAAAATAAATGCTAAAAATTGAGTTCTTTAGTAGCATATTTTGTGTGCTCAATAGCTATATGAGGCTAGTGGCCACCATGCTGGATAAAGCAGACACAGATTATTTCTGTCATTATAGAAATTTCTTTGGATGGCTCTGGTATTGTTAAAAATAGATTGGAGGATAGGCTGATTTCTGTCTTTTCAGTTCAACTCTGTCTGTCCAGACTATATGCAAATGTTTCTTTCACATGGGGATTCCAGTCTGCGTCCAGAGTTAAGTGGGAGTTTATCATATGGACTCCCCAGTAAGTTGGAGTCATATATTCCTGCATTTTTTATATATATGGGCTTTACCTTTAAAATATTAACTACACACACACACACACACACACACAGACACACACATTATCTTATCTATGAAAATAATGAATCCTTGCTCTTCCAAAGTGAAGCCTGGGAACAAGGCTCTTGATTTAATTCAAACAAATACAGTGAAAGCTAGAGCTGGTCAAAGCTTGTCCATTCTATTTAGGTTCCCAGAAATGTACTTTCTATTCCTTTTGTCCCAATTTGATGAGGCTTTGCCACTACAGCGAATTATGTAAGTTGTAAACAAAGAGCTACATCATTATGAGCAGAACCTAATGTAATATCAGCCTTTAATGGTCTTTATAAACCTCGTATGAACAGCAGTGCCTTACAGAAAACCAGCACAATTGATCTAAAGAAAACTCTTTCATTCTGCACACTAACTAGTACCAGAATAAAGAACACCCCAGCAAACAATGAATTGTATTGAAATAGAAAAATATGTGAAGCAAGACTGCCAAATTATTTATCTTTCATTAAAGGAGAAAATCACACATAATTATCTCTGGTAAATGAGCGTGTTCATGAAAGTTTGCATGGGGCTCAGAAATAATAACCATAAAAAATTCTACATTTAGTCAAGTTAAAATAACTGTTTTTATGTAAATTTTAGGAAAGGGACTTCTGAGCAATGAAGGCATTCAAAAGAGGGTGTAAATAGCCCTCTGAACCCTGCTTGATCATCAGTAGAGATGGAACAACATGGCTCTCTGTGTCCAAGTGGAATAGCTGATCCAGGCTGATGGTAGTTTTCTATCCCTGTCGCTTAATTACTAAGCAATTACATTGTGTAGTTCTATAATTCATGCACCAGCACATAACAACTGAATGCTTTTTAGCTAGAGAGACTTGGAATCTCATTCCAAGAAAGGAAGCAGATATGCAACACTTTGTGGTTTTATTCATTGGTGTGTATATGTGTGTGTGTGTGTGTGTGTGTGTGTGTGTGTGTTTCTTGCAAAATTAAAGAGGATGTGCCAGACAAAGAAGAATGTGCATTTTTGTATGGAGATAATGTGCAGGTGCCATCACTTAGCTTTTGTAGTCAGGAGCAAAAGTCAGAGCCAGCCAACCTGAGAACTTCCAAATTTCAGTATAGAATTGCTTTTGGTTCCAAAGATAAGCTTATGAGTATTCAGAAAGCAAGAACATGCCAAAGCAAGTTTCCTTTGCTGTTTCAGAAAAACTCCCAAGTTTTTGTTTGTTTTGTTTTGTTTTGTTGTAGGGACAAACTGCTCGGTGTATAAATATTCCTGGCAGAACTTTTGAATAGACATCTCCTGGTATTTTAATTGAGGAATCTTGTCACCCTTGAAAGAGTGAAAATATGCCCCATGTCTTAGCTATTCTAAGAGAGACTTAGATTAGAATGGAAGACATTTTTGTTGTTGTTATTCTAGTGTGATCTAGTGAATACACTTTACAGGCTCTGAGACTTAGAAAAATTCATCTTAAGGAAACAACCTGGCTACCTCTGGTCACTGAACTATTTTCTATTATTCATCGTTGCTTCAAGAGCTCATATAAATTTTCATAGATACTATTGTGTTAATTAATGATTAAGCCACCTCCATCCCCTTTTCTTTTGAACAGAGGTCCAGATGACCCTTTTTCTAGATAGTAGTTTTTTAAAAAAGAAAATGTGTTCATTATTTTACAAGATCATACCTCAGGATTCTATTTCATTCATCTTATATATTTGCCTGGCTTGGGAGATCTGCAGGATCTTCCTCCTGTTTTCACTGCTTCTCAACTCATAGTAATCATCTGAGTTCACTGCCATTGTTTTTCACCAGGAGAGAGATTTTGGGGAGCCACCTTGGTATACATTGACCTGTCACTTTCTTTACCCCCATAGATTATTTAGATTTACAGGTTCTCCTCCACTCTGTTGTCTAAAAATACCAATTACCAATACCAAAGATTTAAAAGTACCAGTTTCTTCATGGAACTGTAGAATGTCAGAGCTGGGGCAAAAATGGAAAGCTAATCAAGTCTATCTTCTTATGTTCTAAAGATGAAGAAATGGTGATTTACTCACACAAGGAATTTGTGAGCATCAGAAGTGAGTCCAGGTTTTGGGTCTCTGGATTGGGTCCTCTTTGTCCAACACCCTGCACTCCCAATGCGATTTTCCTCCAGTGTTTAGTGTCTTACTTATTTTCTCTCTTCCCAAGTGGAGTTGCCAACATTACCCCCATGAGGTATGATGCTTTCCTTGTGTGTCTGCACTCATTCCTGGGCCTTACTGACCCTTTGTGGCTATCAGTGTGACAGCTCATTCCCTTCTGAGAGCCTCAGTGACATCTATTTTCCCAGCCATCATTTTCCTTCTTCTGTCTTTGTTCCTGGGAGTTTATCTGAAATCTGTTCTCAGGATAAACTAGTCAGGCTATAAATTCTCCTTATAGGAATTTTGGACAGGAACAGCTTGACTTATCTTAGAACTTTGTCACATCAGAGAATTAGAAAAAGTGCTTCATCTTCTCACAGAAAGTATCCCTCAGCATTTTTAGCAGGAAAAATAAATAAGTTTTTAGTGTTTCTCAGGCACGTTTTCTGCTTTCCCTTTTAATTTTTTAGTAAGCAATCCACTTCCTGAATGACCATGACCATATGGCATTAGTAATTATAAGTCATAATGAGAAGGAGGACTTGGAACGATAATAAATCAGAGTTCCTGAATAGAATAAGGAGCTCAATTAGGATCTGGATCAAAAAGTGTCATAGTTATTGCTGGTAAAGATGGATTAGGTGATGCTCTTTGAAGCATTTTCCATCTTGAATTGATCTTACTTTCTCAGCACCTTCCTGGCTACATGTAGGAGTTAGAAAGCAGAGAGGTATCCTGTCTGTGATCTGTGTGGTGAACAGTAGGTTAGTGGACTGAAACCCAAGGGAAGGTTCTCCTCCAAGAAGTACTCTGCCTGACCCACAGCCACATGCTAATGCAAGTGAGGCTCCTTCGAGTCATCCTGGTCAGAAAAGTGCCTATTCTCAGGAGGAATGAGTCAGGCCCAGGAAGGGATGTCAGAAGATTTATTTGAGGCATTCCAGAGAGGTAGAAAATAATGGTGTCAACATGTAGAATCGAGAACATGGAAAGGAAATTTTTCTTAAAAAAATGCTTCTTTCTAAATACTAATTAGTAAAAACTGAAGTTGAGGGAAAGAGAAGTTTCTCTTTAAGTGGCATCTCTCATGTACAGCCAAAGTCTTTCTTTCTGGGAGGTTGTAAACCAGGGAAGCTTATGGGACTGTTACTGTTTATTCTCCTGGACAGGAGTCTCTTAGTGCACAATTTCAACTTCAGACCACATGCCAGGTACCTAAATCCAGGAAATTATGGGTCATGTGTTTTTTAAATTGTGAATCTATGCCTATGTTGGATGGGCTGAAGTAAGGGCTTTTTTTTTTTTTTTTTTCATTTTCTTTCCCCCCAAATCATTAATGTTTTATTTTTCTGGAAGAATGGGCTTGGAAAAGCCGAGCTATCCACCTGTGTCAATACATCAGTCTTGCATCAGCGCACTAAAAGAGGCAGAGCCCTTCTTTGAAATAATGCTTGTATGGGCTTGCAGTGGAGTGTGTTCTTCATGCTTATTTATCTGCTCTTTTGAAATGAGGTGGCCTGAGTACTTGTCAAATGTTCAAGTGCGTGCAAATAGCTGAATGTCAACTGTGGACAGTCTGAGAATTTTGCTTTACCTTCAGGCAAAGAAGTTAGACTCCCACAGTTTCATTTCTGGGGCAGAAGACATGAGACTTATGGTTTGGAGACAAAAGAATTTATTATTCATGATACAGTGGATAGCTTCAGGTTTCTGTTCAAGTGAGTTTGCCTTGCTCTCCAAGTCCCAAGGCCCATGAGGCAATGCAGAGTGGTCGAGCGGGTGGCTGCACATGCTGTTAATTTGCACCACTACTGAGTAACCTGGAATGTAAGAAATCTTAATCTTTGGAAGAGATGCAAACAAATCGACTCTACCCTTGCTTTGGAGGGAGACGTTATCTTTATTAACCTCAACAGCAAGCGTATTTACCCCTCTGTTCTGGAGGGAGATACCATCTCTGTCTTCTAAGACTGTTTGTTATACAAATATCCTTGAGAACAAAAGTTCTCAATGATTTTGCTCAGAAGACTTGACACTATGAGCTACTCATGGAGAAAATACCCTAACACTGGGAATTTGTTTGAATAAACATTCTGGTTTGGTTGGTATGGGTGGTATCTGAAATTCTGCATTGGTAACAAGCTCTTGGTTTATGCCAATAGCCATGAAGTAGTTGGGTACATTTGTTGCCCTCTGTAAGCTAACATTCTGTCTTGGCTTGAACATGTAGCAAAGCAAGGGGCACCTGGGTGACTCAGCTGGTTAAGCGTCCAACTTGGCTCAGATCATGATCTCGTGGTTTGCGAATTTGAGCCCCATATCGGGCTCTGTCCTGTCAGCATGCAGCCTGCTTTGAATCCTCTGTCTCCATCTGTCTCCTCCTCTCTCTCTCTGCTCCTCTCCCTCTTATGCTCTCTCTCTCTCTCTCTCAAAAATAAATAAACAATAAAAATAGTGGTAAAACAAAAACAGAAGAAAACAAACATACCAAAACCCCACATCTGTGATAAGGAGGCCCTGGCACAAAACTAGCAGATTGTTCTCTGTTCCTAAAGGAAAATGGTATATACAACTTAGCCATTCCCATTCCTTCTTCTTCCCTTTGTCTAACCCCCATCCTCTATCTCCCACACACTATATAGATATAGAGAAATCCTAATCATACACACACACACACACACACACACACACACACACACACACGAAATTACACAATTAGTGTAGTAAACATAGAACATTGTATAATGCCCATGTACTTCTGCCATCTAAGAAATCTTTGTTCTTTGGGGTTTTTTTTTGTTTTTAATGTTTTTTATTTATTTCTGAGAGAGAGGGACAGTGAGAGCAGGGGAGGGTCAAAGAGAGAGGGAGACACAGAATCTGAGGCAGGCTCCAGGCTCTGAGCTGTCAGCACAGAGCCTGATGCGTGGCTTGAACCCACGAACCTTGAGATCATGACCTGAGCCAAAGTCAGACGCTTAACCGACTGAGCCACCCATGTGCCCCCCCCCTTTATTTGTTGTTGTTCTTTGGGTTTTTAAAGAGATAATTTTGTCCCGCGGTTAAAAGCATAGTTACTAAGGCCATACTGTCTAGATTCAAATTTGGATGTTACTACTTACTAGATCTGCGAACTTTGCCTAGTTACTAACCATTTTTATGACTCAGTTCCTGCATTTGAAAAATGGAAACGATATACTCTGATGTCAGGTGTGTGGAAAAAAATGTGACGGCTAATAATAGCTACCTAAGTGTTTGTTATTAATATTGCTAGTTCCATTAAAACATTTTTTAGTTTGCTATATTCCGTGAAGCTACATTATGAAATGAACTAGCAAGAGAACTTGGTCTTCCACAGAGCAATATTACAATTGACATTTATGATAGTAAGGATTTGTCATCAAATAAATTACTGTTCTCCCCAATATCACATTACATTATTGAAGACCCAGCAGCTATAAACTTCTGGTCATTTTGAAAGTAGAATAATGCTCTAAGTTACAGAAATTTGGAAAATATTATATGAAATATCACAGGCTAAATATGTAATTAATGTCCGTAAGTGTAATGCTTTAAAGTACCATAAAGACACATACACATAATACATGACTATGCTATATAATAGCATTGATCTAAAGTTATTATGCTATTGAGTTAAGAAAACATTTAATCAACATTTTTACCATCCCTTAATTTTCTGTATAATTCATTTCAAATTAGCAAATATAAATGGATGTGTGTTATTTCACAGTTGTATTACTAGGCACTAAGTATATAGAAACAAGTAAGATCTAGCCTTTAATACTTCGCACCCTCATGGAGGGAAGATTGTGCATTATAATATGGTTATGTAATATATCTACAATATAATAACTCTCAGAACACTGAGCAAGGGTCAGTAACTTCTGCTTTCTAAGATATGCAGTACTTCTGAATTTGACATAACCCTGGCTCTTTTTCCTCTTAAGGACATTTTCTAAAGGAAGTGTGCCTTTCCTTTTTGGTATTTGCCCTCTGCAGTGTCCAAGTGTGGCATTCATTCAGTGATTCACAATAAGGTATTGCGTATTCTTCTGTGTGCCAGGTATCGAGAAGAGGTACCCCAAAAATAGAAAATAAAAATAAATAATGGTTTATGGCCTCCAAGAACCTCAGTGTACAGAAAAGGAAGACAAATAAACAATAAGTTTGCAGTGATGTCTAAGGTATAAGTGACAGAGGTAACATGCGGGTGTCAAGGGAGGTATCCCTTTCAGGCCATGGTGAGGCTGGGTGCTTATGTTCTTTGCTTTTATTTTTGAGATATGAGAGCAACTGAACATAGATCTGCTTTTATTATCCATTCTTACTTTATTGTCAGTAACTGTTTATTCCTGGCCATTGCTCCCCTTCGTTTCTTCTGTACTGTTCATCTTTTGTTACGGATTTCCAAGGTTTTTATCTTGATGGCACCATACTGTCACTGAAGGATTTAATAAAAGAGATAGGGATAGCATTTTACGGGTGGCCATGGCTTTCTGGTAATTTATCATTATTTCATCATGTTTTCTTATACTCCAAATGAATGCTTGTCTCAAAAAAACATTAAATTAAGCACATCATGTGTAGAGAGTAGGAAACAAAGTCAGCTCCAGTGTGACCCCAAGCAGTCCTACTTTCCAAATTTAAGCACTTTTGCATTTTTTGTGTGATTGTTTCCAGAATTTTTATAAGCATAATCAAGAATATATGGAGAAATATATAAGTATATAAAGCAGAATACTAACTTTTTAGTACTCAATGGATTGCATTTCTGTTTACTGAAATGTCTTAGGTTTCCTGTATCACTATACATAAACTTGGCTCATTCATTTCATTTTTTACAAAATACAGTACTTAGGATCATCGATGATTTGTACATAAAACATTGCACATGTTTGTCAGTATTTTATAGGGTGAATTTCTGGAAGTGATATTGCTGGTTCAAAGGATATGTACATTTAAAATTTTATGAGGTTCTACCAAAGTATCTTCCAAAGAGATAGTTCCAATTTATACTGCCAACAGAAAGATGTATGAAAGTTCCCCTTTCCACTCAGGCTCACAACATTGTCCAAAATAGACTTTCTAACTTTGACTAAACTGAAAGATAAAAATTGATGCCACAGTTGTTGATGTGCAAGGGGTGTGTGTGTGTGTGTGTGTGTGTGTGTGTGTGTGTATGTTGGTGGGGAGTGGGGATGTGTTGCTTAATCACATTCTTAACCTTTTTTTTTTTTTTAAGTTGGATTGTGTGTCTTTTTAAAAATTGTATACTCACTTCATATTCATGATAATCCATTTCAAAAACCAGCCTGTGGTCCTTCAGGAAACGATAGCTTGGATCATGATCCTAGGCTCTGGCTCTGTGCTAAGCGTGGAGCCTGCTTAAGATTCTCTCTCTCTCTCTATGGGACATCTGGATGGCTCAGTTCTTTGAAGTGTCCAAATTCAGCTCAGGTCATGATCTTACAGTCCAAGAGTTTGAGCCCTGCATCAAGCTCTGTGGTGATGGCTCAGAGGCTGGAGCCTGCTTCAGATTCTGTGTCTCCCTCTCTCTCTTTGCTCTTCCCCTACTCATGCTCTATCTCTTTCTGTCTCTCAAAAATAAATAAACATTAAAAATGTAAAAATGAAAAAAGAGTCTCTCTCTCGCTCTCTCTCTGTCTCTCTCAATTTCTCAGTCTCTCTCTCTCTCCCTCCCCTGCTCACTCACTCTTTATCTAAAAAAAAAAAAAAAAAAAAAGAATCCATAGATCCTTTAGGGGATGGAATGAAGTTTGTCGGCAATGATTTTCAGGAAGGAAGTTTAGAATAGAGAACTTTGGTAAGAAATAGAGGTGAGGTCATACAAGTTAATGGCTACATGTAATGGCAACATTCTTTCACTTTTGCCATGCAGTTAATGCCCCACTCACTCAGTCCAGAACACCTTTTTTAAAAAAGTAATAAAGTTGAAACTCATTTTCCTTTTAAAGCTTAATAGGATACTCTATTTCACCTTTTGAATACTTTATATTTAGGTATTTAAACTTTTTTCTTCCTCTCCACATGTGTAGCTTCACTGCTGTAATATACAAGATCAGAAAAACACAGTGCAGATATTTAAAGATATTGCTCAGGCTTGTGACCTTGGGACCTATGAACAGATCATTTTTATGTAGCCTGATTTTGGATAACTCTCTCTTCGAAACTAACGTTCTGCATCTTTCAGATTTGTTAAAGCAGTCAATTCAAGGCTATTATCAAGTTTCAGTAAAAATATTATGCTTGTTCATATTTGTTCATTAGACATATTTCCTCTGGAATACATTGAACACTGTAAACTATCTTTGAGACAATGAAATATTATGTAAACATAATCATATATAGTGATTATCATATAAAGACATATAAATAGATATATATGGATAATTTTATTCCAAAATATTTGGCAGAGATGAATTGAAACTGAGAAATTTAGTGCAAGATAACTAATTAGAAAATAACCTTTTCAGCATAGGTTTTGAAATTAAATGTTATCTTTTAAGACATTTAATTTGACTTAGCATTTTGCAGAGCAGCTATTTTAGACGCAGCCTTCCCTGACTGATATCCTCCTCTGTTTAAAGGCATCAAATATGCGTCTCGATTTTAAGTTCTTGGAAGAGATTTAATAAAATCTAGTATTTGAATCTCCTTGCTTCTACAGATATTTCTGGTCTACCACTGGTAAGCTTAGCTTTACTTACTACTCAAAAAAGTGATGTTAATTTAAAATGTAAGCCCTGGGTGGGCCGAACCTGGTGGTTCATTCAGTTGATTTCAGCTCAGGTCCTGATTACAGGGTCATAGGATCGAGCCCCTCATCAGGCTCTGTGCTGACCCTGCAGCCTGCTTAAGATTCTCTGTCTTCCTCCTCTTCTGTCCCCCTCTTCTGCTCATGCTCACCCTCTAAAATAAAGAATAAATAAAGAAAAAATGTAAGTCCCTTGAGGACAAAGACTTTGTCTATTTTCTGTTGCTTATCCAGCACCTTTACCTGATACCTCAAAACTCAGTAAGTCTGTTGAATGAAAAAAAAAAAAAAAGAGAAAGATGATGATGATAGGTTTAAAGAAATAGAATCACATGATCACAACACGATTTTTTTAAAAAAATTTTTTTAAACGTATTTATTTTATTTTGAGAGACAGAGAGCAAACGGGGAAGGGGCAGAGAGAGAGGGAGACACAAAATGTGAAGTAAGCTCCAGGCTCTGAGCTGTCAGCACAGAGCCCGACGTGGGGCTCAAACCCACAGACTGTGAGATCATGACCTGAGCCAAACTCAGACGGTTAACCAACTGAGCCACCCAGGTGCCCCATACAACGTGATTTCTTTTAATGAAATAAGCCATCAGATTTTTGCAAATACACCAGTATTTTTAAAGAAGTGAGAGCATACTCTAAATATAGTTTTTACTAGTTGTTTAATAGCAACAGACTGGATATGTACATTTTATTTTCAATGTTTCTTTGAAAACAGATGGAAATGATATTTTAATGCAAATGCGGAAAAGCAAAAGGAAAACCTCTTTTGTTTTCTTATTCTTATTGGCTTAAAATGCATTCTATCTTCTGGAAAACAATATGTGTCTTCTTTGAGTGGATTGATGAAGAAAATATTATTATGGTTTATATCAATAAATGGGGAGAATTCATTGGAATCTCAATTTTCAATTTGTATAACAGAGGATAGCTAGAATCAAAACTGAGAAATACCACTCTGTCACCAAATAGAGTCAGAAAATTTCTTGCATCATCATTTGTCTTTATTAGTTAATGCAGTACAGAAGAGTTATCCTGAGTTCCGAAACACATCTAACTTCAAGGTAACTGTAAAAGAGCAAATATTATTTCTGGTACATATTCTTTAACTGTTACTTGGAAAGCATTATAGCATAGAGATACAGGGTCGCAGGGACACCTGAGTGGCTCAGTCAGTTAAATCAGACATCGGTTCAAGTCATGATCCCATAGCTCATGGATTCGAGCCTCATATCAGGCTATGTGCTGACAGCTCAGAGCCTGGAGCCTGCCTCAGATTCTGTGTCTTCCTCTCTCTGCCTCTTTTCCCACTCATACTTTCTCTCTCCTTCAAAAATAAATAAACATTAAAAAAAATTAAAAAGAGGAAAAGTAAAAAAAGAGAGAGAGAGAGAGATACAGGGCCACAGAGTACGGTGCTTCAGATGACTACCTCTCAAACTTTAATATACTTATAAATCATCACCTAGGAGTAGGTTTCAAGGGGAAGAGCTGAGATTCTTTAATTCTGACAAGCTTCCTGGAGATGCTGATATGGTCAGGTTGTGAACTATACTTTGAATAGCCAAGCTTTGGAAAAATTTTATGCTGGAGCCCACTTCTGTATTCTAACACTTGCCCAAATGCGAACCTGGATAAATTAGACTGTGCCATGCCTCTCTTTCTAATCTGTAAAATGGGATAAAGGATGAATTTCCCTCTAGGGTTATTGTAAGGATTGTATGAATGAATACACAAGACATTCTTGTGAGAGTCCCTGACAGGGTGTTAAAAAAACAAAATACAACCGATTAAATTTGAAGATGTAATTCATTTAAGCAACTTATGAATTGGGCAACATGGCATCTTGCAAATAGAAGGGAGCTGGAAGGAGTTGTACACAGTGGAAAGTTTTTATAGGAAGGAAGGTGGGCAAAGAAGTTTCTGGCAACATAAAAGAAAGGATTGTTTCAGGCAAGATCACCTTCTGGTAGGGGGAAGGACAGGAAATCTTATTAGGTGGGTTACCTCATCTTCCTTTGAGGAATGGAGAGGGCCCACTTGACACATTACCTCATTGGTACTCACCAGAAAATTCCAGATTGATTGGTTTAAAATTCCACTCCTGGAGAGATTGAAACTGCAATTAAATCTTGGTTTGCTATCCTGGGGGTCAAGTCACCACCTTGGCCCTGTAGCTTTATTTTTAACACAGGTAGTGGAAATTCTTGAAGGTATCATTTTAATTTTTATGTATGCCTAAGTGAGCAACAATATGCTATCAAATACAGAAATCATGATCAGAGACTTCAGCTGTAATCTAAGGAAAGTTTCACAGTGTAAGCATTCAGATTGGTCAAATAGGAGAGGAAATATTTATGTTTCCCTGTATGCATACCAGTGCTTTTTGCCACACTGCCACTGTGCCCTATAATGGATCTCTTGTCTGTACAAGTGTTTCAAATGTTTTTAAGAACTTCACAAAGTCAAGATGTATAAAAACACACATTTTTTAAAAAGAAGACAAATAATACTTTGTCAGCTTGAAACCCCTGATATCCTTCAGAATGACATCATAGCAATTTGCTATTAAGCTATTATCTCCTACAATAGCATTGCATTACTACCCTCAAAAGAAGAATCAACATCTGTTCAACTGAATTTTCTTTGCCTAAGATTGAGAAATGAAGAAAAGAAAAAAAGAAAGAAAAGAAAAGGAAAGAAAGAAAGAAAGAAAGCAAGAAAAAGAAAGAAAGAGAAGGAAGGAAGAAAGAAAGAGAAGGAAGGAAGGAAGAGAGAAGGAAGAAAGAAAGAGAAGGAAGGGAGAGGGGGGGGACTCAAGTTCAACCTCCCACAGTCCGTGCATTGATGGTCTTTGCTGGCAAGAATGTTGTTGAACATGAATGAAGCATGCATGGGAAGATAGAAAAAGTGGCTTAGGAAAATCATAACTTCTTTGTAGCCAAATGCTACTCTTGCTCAGGTATCTATCATGTCACTGTTGGAAAAAGCATTTGTGTTCAAGTGCCAGACTAGATCTAAAGACAATGAAGAACAAAAGCTACTTAAAAAAATCCCTTTGTAATAACAACTGGTGTTTGCTTTCCCAGTAAGAATGTATTAGTTGTTCCCATTTTATGGATTTTTCCTTTTTTGTTCTGGATAATGATTTAACAGTTATTAAACAATTACCATGGGTGAGGCACTACATTTGGCATGGAGGGAACTGCAAATATAAAGCAACAAAGTTCAACTTGCCAGGAACTCGTAATCTATGGCTGATTGCATATAGCTAAATCCAAAGGATCTACAATGAGATCTGTATTATAAATGAACTGTCACTGGAATTCTGGGAAGGAAGACATTCCTGTCAATGGATTCTTGAAGAAAATAAGACTTAAACACTGCCCAGAAGATTAGAAAGGATTTTAATAAGCAAGCAGAAGGGGGATTTATCAGATAGGAGTGGACGAAGAGCAAATTATGGGGAAGCTTTGGCTACTCATTCACATTCGGCTTCAGTGTAATTGTTAATGATAGAAGAAGAAGGTTGTTTAGGGCCAGGTCACAAGGGACTCCATTTACTGTGCTAAAGAATTTGGACTGTTTGGGTCACCTGGGTGGCTCAGTTGGTTAAGCCTCCAACTTTGGCTCAGGTCATGACCTCACAGCTTGTGAGTTTGAGCCCCATGACAGGTTCTGTGCTGACAGCTCAGAGCCTGGAGCTTTCTTCAGTTTCTGTGTCTCCCTCTCTCTCTCTCTGTGTATCCCTCCCCCATTTGCACTCTGTCTCTCTCTCTCAAAAATAAATAAACATTAAAAAAAAGAATTTGGACTGTTTTTTTCCTCATGTGGAAATGGGGAGACCCCAAAAATTTTTACACATAAAAGTGACATATCAGAATTGTGCTTCCTGGACATGCCATGATGAATGGGTGGATGTGTGACAAAGATAAATGAAAATACAAGAGAGACAAGAAGGGTAATCTGTGGCTGGAGGCCTTTTCTTGCTTGATGATGTGTCAGAAGGCTCAGATGGAATGACCTCTAGTTACTACATAAATCTACTCCCCATGTAACCCAGGTGCCGTATCTATTCAACTCTATGATTAAAATCTCTTTTCCTCACTTGTCAGCACCATAGAGTAAATATGTAGCCATAAAAGCTCTGTTGTGAGAAATGGTTCTGCTGAATTCTCATTGCAGACAGAAGCTTGACTTTTGGCCAAAGCTAAAGAATGAAGAACATGGACTTTGACACAACACATTGTGTCTCTAATGATAGCAATTGGAAGGGAAATTACTTCAAGGGACCAAAATTGGTGGAAACCAGAGGGGATATTGAAAACAAATAAAATAGTGAACAGATAAGAAAATTTAAGGAAAAATTAGGACATTAAAAGGCCACATTTTTTGTACCATGAACCTAATATTAACTTAAAGTATAGGAATATTTGTATACTTTCTACAACAACAATAAAAATTGGTTCTGAATTTGGGATCAGAGAAACTTTCAATGAAATATTTATGATTCCCAAAAGCCATTCAAAGATGTCTTCCATGTCTCCTAATTAGTCCTCAAAACAGTTCTATTTCATAGTTGTAATGGTCTTTGTATTTACAGATGAGGAAACAATCCCAGAGGTAAAAATTATTTTTCCATGCCCATACCATTAGAAAATAGAAGAGCCAAAGCTAGAACCAAGATCTATGGGATTCTTAAACTATTCCTTAATGTTACTGCAAGTTCCATTAGCCTCTTTTACAAAAGAGTAATCTTTCACTGATTGAATTTGAAGTCAGAATACCCAAGTTAATGTTTAGGATCTGCTCCTAAACTAACTTGGTATGAGCATCTGTGAACTGCTGATTATTTTTGGACTTTGTTGTAATAGCGCATTATTTGTGGGCACCTGGATGGCTCACTTGGTTAAGTGTCTGACTCTTGGTGTCAGCTCAGGTCATGATTTTATGGTTTATGGGTTTGAGCCCCATATCGGACTCAATTCTGACAGCATGCAGCCTGCTTCAGTTTCTCTCCCTCCCTCCCTCCCTCAAATAAATAAACTTAAAAAAAATAACTTTATTTGTTACCTGCTTTGTGACTGTTGCTACAGCAACGGAAAATCTCAACGTGATGTAAACTTACCTTGCAGTCTTCAAACAATGTGTAAGGTAAGCTTAATATTGTATTAGTTAAACAGTTTTTAATATTTTAAGCATTAATGATGACAGTAATAATATTGGTTGGGCTTTGCAAACCTTATATTTTGCTCTTGGTGCATTCCTCTTAGTTCTGTTGTTTAGATGAATATGATTATTTTCATCTCTCCACATGTCAAGTTAGTTCCAAGTGTCAACTTAGAAGTAGAAGGCCAGCTGTAAATTAAAATGTAAATGCAGGGGTGCCTGGGTGGCTCAATCGGTTAAGCATCTGACTCTTGGTTTCGGTTCAGATCATGATCTCACTGTTCATCAGTTCTAGCCCCATGTTGGGCTCTGTGCTGACAGCTCAGAGCCTGAAGCCTGCTTCGGATTCTGTGTCTTCTTCTCTCTCTCTCACCCACCCCAACTCTTGTACTCTTTCTCTCTCTCAAAAATAAATAAAAATTAAAAATATATTGGGGCACCTGGATATCAGTTAAGTGTCCAACTTCAGCTTGGTTCACGATCTAACGGTTTGTGGGTTCTGGCCCTGCATCAGACTCTGTGCTGACAACTTGGAGCCTGAAGACTGTTTCAGATTCTGTGTCTCCTTCTCTCTCTCTGCCCCTTGCCTGGTCACATTCTGGTTTGCTCTTAAAAATAAATAAATAGTAAAAAAAATAAAATAATAACTTTAAAAAGGAAATGTAAATGGTACCTAAGAAGAAGTTTAGGATAATGGCAGATGTTTGGAGTTTTAAGTCCCACAGACCTGGTTTGAATTTTTAGCCCAGACACCCCTCCCGATGTATATTTTGATGTAGATTACTTAACTTAAAATATTTCTGTATTTACAAAATGAGGATATTAAAAAGATGTATATAACATTATTGTGAGGATCTGAGACCCTCTACTGAAAGCAACTGGCAAATAGTGAGTGCCCAGTGAAAGAGCTACTCTTATGGTTATTAAAGTCATTTTCCATTTGATTCCTTCATGTAGATGAAAATTTCACAGTCACATGAGAAAGTAAATAGTCTTAGCCAAGAATATTCTCTTTTCCTTCTGAAAATTCAGTCACAACAAGAAAGTTGATCACCAGGGCCAAACAAATCCCAAAGTCCACACTGTCAGGTCATTTTCCTCATTTTTGTTGTGAGGGCTGGGGAACATAAAACTATATACTTTAGAAAAGTGAGGCAGTGAATTCATGGGAGTGAAGTCCTTACTCCAAAATGGTCTTATACTCAGGCACACAAGATGATGCTTTTGCTCATTATCTATTAAATTCACATGTACATGGAAAGTTTGTGTAATTAATTTGTAATCTATAATAGGATTCATACCCATTCAAAAATAACATGAAACACAGCAATTAATAATAAAACTAGGGGCACCTGGGTGGCTCAGTCTGTTAAGTGTCTGACTTCGGCTCAGGTCATGATCTCATGGTTCATGAGTTCAAGCCCTGAATCAGGCTCTATGCTGATAACTTGGAGCCTGGAGCCTGCTTTGGATTCTGTGCCTCCCTCTCTCTCTCTGCCCCTTCTGCTTGCTGTCTCTATCTCATTCTCAAAAATATATAATAAACATTTAAAAAATTAAAATCCAAAAAACAATAAAACTATACCAAAAGATAATCTTCCCTTGCTGATTACTCACATAGGGTCTCAGAATCGTAAACTGAAAAACATGAGGTCAGACTACTCAATTTTATTCTGGCGTTTTCTGTGCTGGCTATGGGAAATAGGATCATCTGACTTAAAATGTCAGCTCCTTCATCTGGTTAAAAAATCACAAAAATTACTAACAGCTGTCTCTTAAGTTTGTAAAGATTAATAAGATCACTTACGTAACGTGCATAGTACAATGGTTAGCACACAGTAATCCCCTCACAGGACCACTCATTCCGACTGTGACCAGGGATATCATCTATCACTGTCACACAGAAGACCCTGGGCCCTGGCTGACCCTGCCCTAACTTGAATATCCCTCTGGGTACAATTCACAGCTTTTCTTATTTGCCATTTTAAAGATCTTTCTTTCCAAAATAGAATTCGTTCTGGCTATTGGAAATTTCTGGTTCTTTGACTACTCACTGATGATGGTTTTCTACTTCTGTCTGTAAATGCCTCCATTTGTTTTTAGTAACAGATTTAGGTTTTTTCACCGATTGATATCAGCATACAAAAGCAAAATTAAACTTCATTTTTTGCAATGGACCTGTAATTTTTCACCTCTGGTTTCTCTGCATGCCAGAGTGCACACTTCTATGGGCAAATCTCATTTCCCTTTGAAAATCTGACGGCACAAATTTGCAAGCCGCTTTCAAAATTTTGCTTCATTACACTTAATCCTTTTTGGAATCATACTAAACTAAGGGCTTCGATAATTTCCTCTGGAACCTAGTTCCATAGGCTAACTCAGCTTTATGCAGAGAAGTGTTTCTTTTTATCTATTCTTAATTCTTGTTTTTTGATGCTACTGTATCTTCCTAAAATGGAGCATCTAATTTGTGTTCTCTGTACCACTCATTTATTTTATAATGAAACCTGGGTGTTTCAGAAGGGACATATTCATACATTGATATCTGCATTACTTTTTAATATTGATATCCTATCAAAATGTTAAGGAAACGTGTGAAAATAGCATATTATACATTGTATTCATAAATTAGACACCAAAGATGCATTTATAAGTTTGTTACTTGCAATATGGAATGGAATTACCATAATAATAATTTAAGAAATAGTGATTAAATATAGTTTAGTTCAGTTAATATGTATTTATGGAGCATATACTGTGTCTGTATTATGCTATGTGTCCTGTTTGCTATTGAGGACATAATCTCTGACCTAGTAAACTCTACAATATACCTGTTAATCATAATGCAAATAATAATAATAGCTACCATTGACTGATAACTTATGTTAAATACTATTTAAAACATTATATGTACATTACCTCATTTATCCTTCATGAGTGCCCAGTGAGGTAAATAAAATTGTTATACTTACTTACCTAAGGTTTACAGATATTTGGAGTCTTGCCTGAGTTCAGAAAGCCAGAAAGTAGCAGAGTCCTTATTTGAAGCCAGGCCTGCCACACCTCAAAAATTCATGTTCTTGTCCATTACCTAGTATTGTTTATGTACAAACAATACTACTGGCTAGGTGGATATATGTTGCCTAAGCTAAGCACATAATTACCATGAGCAGTATTGCTTTCTTCAACTGTGTCCTTCAGAATGTCAATAACATATCTACTCTGCATTCTATAAGTCAGCAAGGGCTCCTTCTTCTCTTTTTTTTCAATTTTTTTTTGAGAGAGAGAGAGAGAAAGAGAGAGAGAGAACAAGTGGGGGAGGGGCAGAAAGAGAGGGAGACACAGAATCCAAAGCAGGCTCCAGGCTCTGAGCTGTCAGCACAGAGTGGGGCTTGCACTCACAAGCTGTAAGATCATGACCTTTGCTGAAGTCAGACACTTAGCCAACTGAGCCACCCAGGAACCCCAGCAAGGGCTCATTCTAACCTCAAACCTGAAATTAAGCCTCCTGGCCTCAGTACCAACAGTGATGGCAAGAGCAGACATGCCAGTGGAAGACAGTAGAAAGGTAGGTGCCTTTGCTCTGAAAGAAGGCTTGCCTTCTGGATACAAATAGATGAAAGGAGCCTGAGCCCCCAGAGGTGGATTGGCCCACCATCTTACTCTATATTGAGGTTAAGTTGAAATTTTAGGAAGGAGATTATAAATGGGAAGGATTTTTAAAAATTTTTCTCTAAGTTTTTAAAGCTTATTTTGAATAGAACCTAAGTGGGGGAGGGTCAGAGAGAGAAGGACAGAGAATCCCAAGCAGGCTCTGCAGTGTCAGCACAGAACCCAGTGCGGGGCTTGAACTCATGAACCATGAGCTCATGACCTGAGCCAAAGTCAAATGCCCAACTGACTAAGCTATCCTGGTGCTCCAATGGGAAAGGATTTTAAAGAAAAAGCTAACCAAAGAAAGACTAAATTGGATAGAAATTATGAGAATATAATAGGGATTTCTGAAAACAGTGAATGTTAAATCAAAACAAAAGACTTTCCTAAAAATATTCCCCAGTCAAATGGAATTGTGTTTTGTTATTGAAAAGACATTGCCACAGCAAATGAAAATCTCTTGGCTTTCTGATTTGGACTCAGATTCAGTGTGCTTAAAGACTAGAGGTTAAGGAGGGCTTTACGCCTGTATGCTGGAAGCATCATAAGTTGCACATGGTGGAAGCACGTTCTAAGCAAAATTGATAATGGCATACATTTTTAAAATTTATTTTGAGTTTGTTTTGAGAGAGAGCACATGCACACAGATGAGTAGGGGAGGGGGATTCCGAGGGGGAGACAGAGAATCCTAATCAGGCTCTGTGGCTCTGCACTTCAGCATAGAACCTGAGATGAGGCTCGGTCTCATGAACCCATGAGTTCATAACTTGAGTGAAAATCAAGAGTCAGTGCTTAACTGACTGAGATACACAGGCGCCCCATAACTGCATAAATTTTAAAGTAGCAGCACAAATCTGAATATTTTTCTGATGAGGGTGTGAATAGGCTAATCTGTGGAACCTTTTATTTATGTCTACATTATACAAACCTATGATTCTGTCATTAGAAATTGTCTCCGTAATTACTAAAACATAAAAGCTGCATCATGATTAAAACATGAAATATAGAGGATGTTTATCACAAAATTATCCACATCTCTTTGAACTTATAATTCCACAAGAATAGATTTCTTCTGAGATTACCTCCTGGGGAAAGCATGACTGTCTAATCATGATAAAAGTCTGCCTTTCTATGTTTACAAAGTTGACTGATGCGGTTTTCAGAAAATCAGACAAATCACAAACTGTGGAAAGACAAAAATAAATGGTAAGTTTGTAAAGTGTCCTCAGCTATTTTAACTTTGCTATTTTTTTTAAAAGCCACGGTCTGAATTTGAAGTAGTTATACACATTCTTTTTTGTTGTTGTTACAATGCTTTGTATTAACCTAACATGAATAAACATAATGAAAGAGAAGACAATAAGAACATTTTTTAAATGGATGAACCATTTGGTGAAAGTATTTAAATATGGAAAACCATGAGTCCCGGCTAGTTGGTTAGCTGTGTCCCTGAGAAATTGTTTCAGATCACTGAAAACTCACGGGATTACAAAACCGGAAAATCTTGGAGATTATTCTAAACTGCTTATTTCTCCAAGTAAGAAATTTGAAAGGAGAAATTAGGATTTACCCAGATGATATAAATGGGCAAAACTGTTACTAGAAGTTGGTGTTTACAAACTCAGTTTAGGGTTCTTTTCTCTCTTTCTAGAAGTGTTCACTATAATTGTTCTTCAAGTGAAGAAAAAAGTTCTGCCTTTTCTCATGGTTTACAGGAGATACTAAATAGTGGAGCTACAGAGCAAATATTTTGTGAAAAGTATATATTTATAAGGTGATGATGGAGAGATTTTAACTTTTTATTGTGTTTGAAGACATCTGGTTTTACTAAATAAGCAGTGACTGGCTTTTCATGGTCCCTATATTCTATGCATATTCTCTTTGTGCAGCAGTGATAACAAAGATCAGGTCAAATTAACATGTTTCCAGAAACTCTGAAGTCTACCCGGTTGCCGGAGCTATCTTCTCATAACAAGCAAGTTTAACCTATGAACTTGTAATAAAGAAAAACATCCATAGTAATGCTCACTCAACAGAAAAATAGAAAGAGGGAGTAGCTTATCTAAATTGGGATGAAAGACATTGGCCCTTGTTTCTCTGCAGATACGTGTGAGGAATGTGTGTGTCAGAGCCAGCTAGTTTAATGGAGGTCTATCTGAGATGCTGTATATGAGTTGGACCCGAACAAAATTGGAAATAAAAATGTAACTACCTTTGAAAAATACCTTTTCTTCAGGTATGGGTCTGGAAACCATTGTCTGGCAAACAATAGGCTGTTGTAAGCAATACAGTTGAGTTGAAAATGATGGTACAGGGTAAAATAATGAAATAGAAATTGTCTTCTTAGGAAAGCAATCAGAAGGAAGTTTAGCAGTCTGGGGATGAACTGGTCACTGCTTGCAGATGTATGACTTGAGTGGGCCATTTGGACTAAAGCACTCACACAGCTTAAATGATAGTCCAAGCCTAATATGATTTAAGATTGTTTAGGGTGTGCCTCTTAAAAAAGAAAAAAAATCCTGTACCAGTTCCTGTCCTTGAAAACTTCATCCCACAGAGCCTTAATCCCTCTCTGTTGGATTAGGGTTTTCTAACCTCTCCTAGCACTAAATTCATCTGAATATTGACTAGGTCTCAAAGCCTTTGTTGTTCCCCTTATATGCTCAAACTACAATTTGTATCTAAGGAGCATTGCACTGATACACTTTTTATGTATCACGCACATCTATATCCTTATGTATCTTTAATTATTGAATAATTAGGTAATTAATGTCTTGAATGTGTTATACACTGGAGTTATTATTAAAGCATCTAGGATGTTTAAGCGGTATTTGGAGAAAATTGGTTGGGATTTTGGAGTAGGCTGGGAATGCATTATTTTTCACATTTAAAGTAATAGGACAAAGGCTATGCTGCTATTCAAAAAATTGATATTCAGCCCATTTTCAAATTGAGTTAATTCAGATAACAAGGAATGCCTATATTAGCAAATTAAATTAAATTATGAACAAGTATAATACACCACTATATCATGGCCAGTTAAGGTTCATGCCATGAATAGCAAAATGATTGAATAGTAGTAACTCTAATGCCATAGAGAATGAGCCCGTTGAGGAAGTTCTCATTTTCTCACCATCCCAGTTACTATTTTCTGGGAGTTTTTCAGTTGATTTTGTGAAGGAAGATTCTTGTATTATAGTTAAAATTATCTGAGAGGAAGCAATAATGTCTCCTACTCCTTCATAATTTTTAGCTTTCTTATTTCTGCACCTTATCAAGTTACGTTAATTTCTTCCAGACAAGGGCTAAATTACAGTGGTGACATTGGGGATTAATGTTTTGTTCCTCATTTAAGAAATTTGGATATTCAAGGGCTCCTGGGTGGCTCATTTGATTAAGAACCTGTCTCTTGATATAGGCTAAGGTCTTGTTCTCACAGTTCATAGGTTCAAGTCCTTTATGGGGCTCTGTACTGACAGCATCGAGTCTGCTTGGAATTCTCTGCCCCTCTCTCCACCTCTCTCTTTTGTTTGCACTCTCCCACCCTCTTTCTCTCAAAAATAACTACACATTAAAAAAGAAATATGGATACATAGTGTATCTTGCATGCCAAATAAGTAGGGGAAAAAAAGTTGGACTATAATGTATGATTGAAAAATGGCCAAATTAAATTCCCAAGCTTTAACTTAATTTAGTTGTGAATATTTAATTCATAAACTTGTGATAAGAAAATAAGAATGGATTTATTTGTTGGAATAAGGTAGGCTATTCTGAACAACACAGGAAACCAATCATCTATAAATAAAAAGATTAAGTAATTTTACTAATCAAACATTTACAACTTTCATATGTTAAAAATAACCTAGAATCAGTTAAATAAAATGCCATACACTGTGAAAATTAGTACCGTACAAATTTCAAGCAAAAAGCAAATTTCCCTGATTTACAAAGATCTTAAGCAAGTTAATAAGAAAAAGATGAAAACTTCTATAGAAAAAAGTGATTATGGTATATGCATGACTATTTCACAGAATAAAAAATTAAAGCTTTAATAAGTGTATTAAAAACTCAATCTCAATTATTATTAAACACATATAAATTAAATATTTATTAGTTAAATATTTTAACCCATCAGATTGATAATTATTTAAAGATTGTGATGGTAATTCAGTGTTGACATATTTATGATGAAACAAGAATTCTTATATTTCACGGAAGAAGCCAAAATATATGTACAGGATATACTTTGCAGCATTATTTTTAACAACAAAAAGCTAAAATATACTAAATGTCCATTAGTTGGGAAGTGCTTAAAAATTATTTAACTATACATGTCAGCTGTTAAATAGAATGAGGTAAATTCCACATGTTTTAATAATGGAAATATGAGGTCCTTTTGGTAAAAACAAACCAGTAAATATCATAAATGCTAGTGTGTATGCTGAAGGATGAATTTTGTAAGATATGGTTACCTTTGAGGAAATGTACAAAGATGACTGGATGTGGGAATAGAAAAGATATTTGCATTTCGTATCAAAGCCTTTTGTATATATTTTCTTACCATTTATATGTAATATACATTTTAATGTCAGCAGGGTTTTTGCCAGTGATTGGATTAAGATTTTTGTTTGTTTGTTTATCTCTGTATAATGTTCTTTCACAGCAGAATAAAAGTATGAAGATTAAAGGAAAAGCTAGTCACTTCACATATTTTTTAATCAATAGATATTCTTACAGGCATTTCCCCCTAAACTGTGCTCTAGGGTGATTTTACCAGATATTTTAAATATCAGAATTGTAAATTAAGCCATCTAGCAAACAACCTGAGCTTGAAGTGATGTTAACCTTGAAATAGAATTATTTTTTTCTGCCTCCTTTCTTGGAAATAACATGTATTTATGCATATCCAATCATCCTTCCCCAGTCCCTGAACCATTACACCATTTCCAGTCACTTCTACTGAACTACAAACAGAAGTCAGTTCACATTGAACCTCTCATCTCATCATCCCCCCACCGTGCTTTGACCTTGGCCAAAGAGACCTGGGTGGAGGTAACCCTTTTAATTTTCTCCTTGTCTTTTTTAGTATTAGAGAAAAGAAACAAAGTCTTTTCCTTGAACTGGGCATGCAGGTGTACCCTTTCTTTGAGGTGGGTGCTTCAAACTATTCCCTGGAGCACACATGTAGCTGCTTCAGAAGCTTCCAGTTACCTTGTTTCCTAGCATGTGAGATCTAACTCCATCTTCATGGACCTTTTCCATCCAATCTGCTTTCCTAGTGGAATGGGGAGGAGTCTGCATGTAAACTCCAGCTAGCCAAAGTACACGTAGCTCACTCTCCTCTCCTTTTAATTTGCTGCATTTTCCCACTGATAAGGTCAAAGCATGTGGGCTGTGTAAAGCAGCAGTTAGTCGATTAACTGACTTCTTCTGAAGTGTAGGAAGGAGACAGGGTGCCTGCTTTTGTTGGGTCCAATAGAAGGACGATAGGAAGAAATCTACCCAATCTTATTGCCCACTACATTCTAAAGATTTGAGCTAGACCACAGAAGCTAGCTATCTTTACAAACTTTAGTCTTTGATGCTAGGAATATGGCAGTTTATCCTAAATCTTGTTAGATTGAAGATTTCCTGAGGGTATTACTATGTTGGTTGTAATATTTATTCTGTGCCTAAAAGAGGAGAAATGGTAAGACATAAGGCTGAAGAGATAAACTAAAATAAGATCCTGAAAAGTATTTTATTCTCTCCAAAATGAGGATGGATTTTGTCCTGTCAGTAATAAGAAACCTCTGATAATTTTATCTGGGGTAATAATAACTACCTTTGTCATTTAGAATATGCATGGGCTGCTGTAGAATGGTTGGGGAGAGGCTGGCTACTTCAGTGGAGTGGACTCACATCTAAATGGGTTTGTTTCTAACTCAATAGGCAAGTCTAGAAGCACTGAAGTTTGTCAGAAATGCCTTGAAATCAACTGGGAAATTACCAAGTTCGAGATCAACACACCATCTTTAAATAAATATACAAGAAAGGTAACTTTTCCTCCCTTTGTAATATGTCTGCCATATGTTTAGTTAACTGGCTGGTTAGATTGCATTGGGGGTTATATTGTAGTTTTCTGAAGCTCTCTACACTCAAGTCAATGAGAAGTTTACACACGAAAGGAACACACAGGAATGAAGACCTACAGAAGAATAAGCAAATGCATCTGGCACATCTCTAGTTGACTCTGGGACAGGCCTTCATGACATTAAAATAGTTGGTAGAAATGGATAAGGGGCATTAAGGAATCTATTCTGGAAAACACTGTTGCACTATATGCTAACTACCTTGGATGTAAATTTTAAAAAGTAATAAAAAAATGGTTGGTGTAATTACATACACTATTTACGTAATTTTACCCTCTTTATTTTTGCAGACATGTTCATTATGCAAAAGTTAACATTTATATAATACAGCACCATCATGATCTAGACAGAGATAAAGAACCCTGATAGAGAGGAAGAAAGGTCAAAGTTTACAGAAAGTTTATGGGAAGGGAAAGTAATGGCATTTGGGCAATAATTGAATTTGTAGGAGACAAAAATCATACCCAAGACAGCAGGTTGGGAAACCAGAAAAGTGCTGTGGTCATTTCTTTTACTAGGGAAAACTTTAGGAAATGCAAATTTGGGGAGAAGACTATCATTTCCATTTTGGTTTAGTTTAGTTTAGCAGTTAGTTGGATACCCTGATGTGTAGCTCTGGGTAAAGATCTAAGTTGGAAGGGGAAATTTGGAAGTCACGAGCCTATATGATCAGAGTTTCTCAACCTCAGTGCTACTGAGATTCTGTACAAGGTAATTCTTCATTGTGAGGAATTATCCTGGGTGCTGTAGGGTGCTTAGTAGTATCACTGGCCTTTTCTCTCTGGATGCCTATTGCATCCACCGGTCATCGCAACTATGGCATTGTCATCTGTGCCTGGAGGGCCAAATTGTCCCTGATTGAGGACAACTGGCATAAAGGATATAAGAAGACAGAGTTAGGTGGAAATTTGTTGGGATGGAGTTACATCAACATTTTTTTGGACAGGCAAAAGAAGAACCATCTTCAGAATACTCTGGATGTGGGGAGGGGGTCTGCTCTACACAAAGGAGGGAAACCAGTGGGCCATAACATTCTTAGAATCCTAAGGAAATGGTAATTCAAGAAAGCAATGGTGAGTTACGTCAAAAGCTATAAAAATAAAATAAGGTGAACACATTAGTTTTCTCTTGCTGCTGTAATAAATGACCACAAACGTGGTGACATAAAACAGCAGAAATGTGTTTTCTTATAATTCTAAAGATCAGAAGTCTGAGAAAGGTCTCAGTAAGCTAGTCAGCAGGAATATGTTCCTTCCTGAAGGTTCTAGGGGAGAACCTGTGTCTTGCTCTTTCAAGCTTTGGGGGGCTGCCCACCTTCCTTGGCTTGTGGCCCCCTCTCTGAGTTTCCAGGCTCAGCAATATCATATCTCTGTGACACTTCTTTTGTCAAATCTTGTACCTCTGTTTCTGACTACAACTGGGAAGGTTTTATTGTTTTAAGAATTCAAATTGATTTGAATGGGCTCATCTGGATAATCCCAGCTCTTCTCCATTTTACCATGTTTAACTTAATTACATCTGCAAAGTCTCCTTTGACAGGTGCTACAATAGAGTCTCAGTTTCCAGGTTCAGGACGTGGACATTTTGGTAGCAGAATTACTTTACCCATCACAGTGGATCACTGGAACACCTTTAAGTTAAACAAGAAAATCATGTTTGGCTTTGTTGAGGGCATTTCAGAAGAATGGTAGAAGAAGAAGGCAGATTGCAGTGGGTTAAAGTACAGAGCAACTGAGGCAGAAAAACTGTATTGTTGATTTCACTTCTTCTAGTTTTAAAGGGAATTATGTTACTTTTTGCCATTAATTATAAAGTTCCTGTGCTTTGTTTTCCAAGTAACTTTTATGTTAGTGATATTTCTATTTTTTTTAATGTTTATTTTTGAGAAAGAGAGAGAGAGAGAAAGAGTTTGAGCAGAGGAGGGGCAGAGAGAGAGGGAGATACAGAATCTGAAGAAGGCTCCAAGCTCTGAGTAGTCAGCACAGAGCTTGATGCAGGGCTTGAACTCACAAACCATGAGATCATGACCCGAGCTGAAGTCAGACACTTCACCAACTAAACTACCCAGGTACGCCTTAACCAGATTTTTAAAATAATTGATGAGGGTATCATCATCTTTTGTCTTGCTGAACTATGTAATCATGTTCACCTTTGAATTCTTCCCTTTGTTTAATTGTACCTCCTTTCTTTTTTATTTATCAGTTTTGTCACCATTTTCTTTTTGAACTTTAAAGCTTTTTCTAAAGAATCAGTGTCTGTTCTGCTCATCTATTTTAATATGTTCTTTCTTTCTACTTTAGTCCATTTTTGCCCTTATCTTTATTTTTCTCCTAGTCCCTTTTATTTTCAGTCTTTTAAAAGAATTTTTAAAATTTTAATTCATTTTTAATTCCTTCAAATCTGTTCTTTGCTCCCTATTCTAAATCAGTATTTTACTCAAAATACCTATCGGACTATAAATATTCTCCAAAGAAAAGCTTTATCTGCATTTCACAAGTTTTTAATGATACTATTTTATTTTGTCTCAAAACATGTTCGATTTTCATTTAGATTTGTTTGTTTATCTATTTATTTATTTAGTTAGTTTTACATGAGTGACCATGGCTATTTAGCAGTATGCTTCTAAATCTTCAAATGGATGTTTTCTTTTGTTACTGATTTCCAAGTTAACAGATACAGAAAGCATAGGCTAGTGTCTAAAGTTTTCATATTTATATGCCGCCCCCTTTTTTAGTCATTTGCTTTGAAGAAGCAAAAAAATGATAGCCGTGGACCATTATAAGAACATATTTGAAATTAAAGTTTGTTCTTGTTTTGTTGTTATTAGTTTGCTTTTGCTTTTCATAAGTGAGGGTAACTGGAGAGATATAAAATGCTAATGGCAGGAGGAAGTAGGGTATAAGAGGGAAAAATGAGCAGTGTTCATTCCCTGGGAGCTGGGAGGTTATAACTCTCCCAAACTTTGTTGAGCATTGGGTCTTAGAGATAAGTAGCCTTTATTGTAACAAGAGAGAATGAGCAACGGTGTGTATGTAAAAAGCTTTGTTAACTGAGTGGTTGAAAATTTACAGAGTGCATCAGCACTGTCTTTGAAAAACACAGCAAAATTACTTTGTCGTGGATGGCAGGGATTAGTAGGAAGTTTGAGAAAATTGAAAAATATACGAAATACTCATTCATAGGAGCGCAAACTAGGGAAACATTACAAGGGTTGATGGACAATGTGAAGCAGCTAGAATAGTTCTGCATTAATTGATATCTATGTTGGCTTGAAGTAGCTCATGAGTAACCTTACACAGACGTTCACCCAAAACTCTTATAAATATGGGGCATAACCTCTTTCAAATCCTGTTTAAAGTGTATATTCCATCACTTACAGTTACAGGTCTTTGGGGGCATATCCTTAATGTCCCACTCTGTGCTTATGTGGGGGAGGAAAAATTATTTTTTCCTCTACCATATTTGGTGTAACTGACCTAACATGAGTTTGCTCCTTGACGAGTTCCAGCTAGAGACTACATCAGGTAGAGCTGTCTCACAATGTCAGATTTGCGTGCAACAAATGAGATCACAGGGAATAACTTCCAAAGCCGTGATTCCCCAAGCAAGGGTGGATGGGTTCCCTTTATTTTATTAGTTTTTAAATGTTTATTGTTGAGAGAGGGAGAGAGACAGAGTGTGAGTGGGGGAGGGGCAGAGAGAAGGGGAAGACACAGAATCTGAAGCAGCTCCAGGCTCTGAGCTGTCAGCACAGAGCCCTGACTCCTGAACTACCCAACCCTGGGAGGTCATGACCTGATTGGACACTTAACCTTAACCCACTGAGCCACCCAGGTGCCCCTGGGTTCCCTTTATTTAGGGTTGGGATGACTATTTCAAAAGGAGATCCTTGTCTTCATATGTAGAGGCACGCATGAGGTCATACATGTGCCTTAAGGAAGCATGCCTACACACACAGAGTATGTTATGTAAATAAGGCTTGTGCTCCTCCTTGGGGGGAGATTTTAGAATTATAATGAGGTCAAGGTAGCTGTCCATCATTCTAGAGGTCACTCCATGGTTCTTTTGCACAGGCACGAGTAGGGCTTTTGCTCAAACTGGTCTGGGTGGTCTGGGCCAGCTGGAGGTCTTATAGGGCAGCTGTTATTGCTGGAGGGGAGGTTTTGCTTTCCATTTGTCTGAGGTAAGAGAAGCTGAAAAAAGAGAGGAAGGAAAAATATGGGACAAAGGTCAGTGAGTATAAGCATGTGTATAGTAAAGGGCAGGTCTTGGTGTCTAGCTTATAACCTAGGTTGTTGGCTGAGATCTCCCTGTAATAAAAAGCAGATTTATGGGAGAAAAACAGAAGTTCCATATATATAATTCCTGTATACTTGGGAGATACCCAGGAAAACTTTCAGAAGTGGTCAGATGTTATTTCACCTTAAATAACATGTATAGCTAAAGAAGGAAAGATGTTGGGGGATGGGGAAAGAGGGGAAGGAAGCCAGTTACAAAAGATTACCAGAAAACTGCAGTAAACAAAGATAAGGTCACTATGCAGATTTTAGTCCAAATATATCTCATTGATGAGTTTCTAGAGATTTGGAGGTGTCCTTCTCTGCCTGATAGGGAGAGGGAGGCTCCTTTGCAAATAGAGATTTTCCTTATAAACGTCACTGTCTCTAAGGCAAGTAACTTATTATTTTTTTAATGTTTATTTTTGAAAGAGGGAGTGCGGGTGGGGGAGGGGCGGAGAGAGGAAGACAAAGGATCAGAAGCCAGCTCAGTGCTGATGACAGGGAGTCTGATGCCTGGCTTCAGACCACAAACCTTGAGATCATGACTTGAGCGAAAGTTGGGCGCTTTCCACCCAGGTTGGAAAATAATTCCTACTGAGTTTTCAGAGCTTCACCTGTGTCTGCTGTTTCTTAAAAATAACCAGCTTAAAATAATCAATATGCTAAAGAGGTATATTTAGGAGCAGTACATTTTCCTCTCTTCACTTGGCACCGTAAACATGTCACATCCTTTCTTCAAAGAGAATTCCATTTTGGAAATTGTTGAGCAGACCTTAGCAAATAGGCTATAGTTACATTATATTCAGAAATGTTTAAGGTGTTTCATTTCTAAGAATGAATTTAGGATTAAAATTTTTCATTTAGCCTGCATATTACACAGGTTTCATTTTTGAAACTAAATGCTGGCTGTTCCTAATTTAAAATCATTGTTATTCTCAGCACTGTCCCACATGGCATATTCGGTTTGTGTTCATATAACTGTTTAGAGGTGTAACTGTATAAATTTGTGAATTTTTAAGTTCTTTATTTCTGTCTTTTCCTGGCATGCTCTCTCACTTACTCACTTGCTCTCTGTCTCTTCTTCCTCTGTGTATATATATATTGATTAAACAGTATCCACTTATAAGCATATGTTACAACATCAATGGTTTCCAACTAGAAGGCTGATATCTTGGATACTATAAATATTTCAGAATAACCAAACTGTAGGGGAGGAAATTTTTTCTTTCTTATCTTCTGGGTTCTTTGGTCCAATAATCAAATTAAATTTGACACATTAACAGGAGTAATGAAATTTATCTTCATTTGTATGAAAAGATAAAAGACTCAAAGACAGACAGTTGAGGTCTGTATGTCATTTTGAGGTAGAAAGGTGCTCAGGGTTTGGGGCTTTGACCTGAAGGAAGACCATTCACTGGAAGATGGGAAGAGCAAATGTTTGGCAAACAAATGTTTGCCATGCATGCAGATAAGTATTTCTGATATAAAAATTTATCTCTGATAATAGCTCTCTTCCTGGTACGGGACCCTTTCTCAATTCTTTTAGGCAGGTAAGAGGGATGCAGAAAGCTCTCTCTTCTCTCCTTGACTGCTTTCAGCTCAGTTAATGCACATGTCAAAGTGCCACATTCTGGGACAGCCTGCCCTGATCCCCATCAAAAATATACAACATATTGTATTACACTAGCTCTCAAATTGTCTATTCTGACCATATTGTTTATTTTCTTCTGTTGCTCTGAAGATAGGTGATTAAGAACTTATGCTATAAATTGTTGGTGATGTCTTGTAAGCTTTTCTGGAAATAAGGTGATCAGTGGCCTACAACTGAAGTTTTCCTAGAACTGAGAGGGTTCCCAGGATGTGGTATTTTCAGCTTTAAAATAGAAACAGTCCCAGGGGCACCTGGGTGGCTCAGTCAGTTAAGTGTCCAACTTTAGCTCAGGTCATGATCTCACAGTCTGTGAGTTTGAGCCCTGTGCCTGGCTCTGTGCTGGCAGCTCAGAGCCTGGAGCTTGCTTTGGATTCTGTGTCTCCCTCTCTCTCTCCACCTCCTCTGCTTGTGCTCTGTCTCTCAAAAATAAGTAAATGTAAAAAAAAATATAAATAAAAATAATAGGAACAATCCCAGGAAAACTTGGATGATGCATCATCCTACTATGAAAACCAAACTTGATCCATAGGTTCAGTTATGTCTGTTTCTACTCAGAATTCAGTGTCTCATAGTTTCTTATAAATTTTTACTTGTTTATACTAATAAATGTGATAGTTCCCTTTCACGTATTCTATCTTACAGTTCGACCTTAAAATCCATTCAAAAAAGGCATTTTATATGAGGTACATACAAAAAACTTGAAGAATCCTGCTTGGACAAGTAATACTTGCTCTGGAAAACTCTATTTGCACTTAATGTGCATTTGCAAAGAACAGTAACTCAAAAAGCCTGGAAAAAATTTGAAGTTGCAGACCATGAAACCTCATGCATTAGTTCTGAAATCAAATGTCAGGGTATTTCACCAGTTTTGCCTGGTCTAAAAGAAAAGTGAATAAATACATGGTTTGGGGGAATGGGTGAGGGGCAGGATGTTTATCTAAGTAATGCAAGTAGAGATCAAAAGTGAGACTTTTTCTCCTTAAAGTTTTTCTTCACACATTTATGTTCATTTCCTGGGTCTGGACTTTAATAATACACTAAAATTAAAGAGAGTACAGGTGCTTGTGGAGATAAGTATTTTAGTGCAAGGTGTTGAGGACATACCTCCAATACATTAAGATAGTCTGAATTTCTTTGTCTGATATCCCACATATGATATTGCAGGAGGGCTGAGCATACAAACCTGGAAGTCTAAAAAGGAGCAAGTAAGAAAAGAGGCATTTTTCGTAAAGTGAGTGTTGGCCAAATTCCTTAACCCTAGAGGTAAATTTTTTAAAAAGCTGAAGGCTGAGGAAAGAGCATATTTACAGATAAAAAGTCAGTGATTTTGGTTCAAGGAGAATGGAATTGAACAATTGCACAGAGCACAGCACCTCTGTTATATAACAAGTATTTTGGGGTCCAGTAGTGTAGAGAGGAAAAGCTTTGCAAATATCGGTAAACATTTATGTCACCGAGAGCTAGGATAACTTGTTAGAAATAAGCTAGCAAGGATAACTGGGAACGTCTTTCCCCCGGGGTTATTAAAGCAGAGTTTAATTACATCCTTGGAAATAATGTGGGGATGGTAACGCCATGTTTTTGTGAGAGAACAATCTGTGTGAATGTGGTCTAAAGAGTACCCGAGGGGAATTCATGACTTTTGAGGAGAATGTCTCAAACAAAATTATCCTCCTTTGATAGAGAAGAAGGCAGGAATGTGAGGCCAATGATGGCATATGTGCAAAGACAAGGAAATCCGAGAAGAAGGATCTTGGTAATGACAGGCACCTGTGACAGGGTGTTCAGACCCCCATCAAAGGGCTGATTGAATTTCAAGAGTAGGCAGGCATGCAGAGTGATGGTCAGAGCTCTTTGTAAAGGACACAGTCAAAACCTGCGTCAGCAGGTGACTTCTATAATTTCACCTGTCTTCCCAGAAGGTGGTGAAAGAATGGGGAGAATTAGTGTCAGCTGCCCTTGCCTTCCTGTTCCCCACCCATTCTCCCACATTTTCACCCTGTGGAGCTGGAGCAAGGAGGCTGAAATAGCTAGATGGATTCACGTTTTGTAATACATCTTCTCTGGCTTGTGGATCTGTCAGCAAAAGGGAGCTGGCTTTATGCTGGATGGTAAGTGTTATTCATTCTTTGAATTATGGATGCAGACCTGTAGATTCTTGCCCCTAATGGACATATATGGAGCACCTCTTAAGTGTCTGGTCCTGTGCAGGGTGGATTTATGTAAAAACTGAAGACATCAGAATTTCAAATTACCTTTCATTCTATTTTCTCTGTTTGGAATTAACCAGCAGCTACTAAATCTCATAAAAAAAAGGCATTGAAAACTGAACAGTACTCTTCCCGCCTTGTCTACTCCCCGTCCCTTGTGATTTACACATTTGTGCTAAAACAAGATTGAAGAATAAAGTGGAGATTTTATGCTAATTTCTAGTAAGCATTAAATTAAGAAATGATAAGGGAAGGGCAATGTCGGGGGAGGGGGAAGGCCCTCCATTGTTTAAAACTGGCTAATTCTATCCCTAACGTTGGAGCCCTCAGAATATTGAGGTTATTTTACCTAAAATTAGAGGGTACCTCTGAAGCTTTCTTAAAAGCCCAATTTTTCTTCCTTTTTTTGTATTGATTTGTTTATAGCTCTGCCAAATGCATTGATTTATCCTGTCTGCTACTGTCAATGCGGCCCAGCTCTGATATTGAACATGGGCCATTTCAGGTAGTCTATCAAGAAATGGCTTAACAGTTCCCAAGTTTCTTTAAGCCCCTTCTTGACTGTGTTTTCTTATTGAAAAGCAACCACTTTGCAGACTGACCCTTACACCTGGTGTGTCAAGATTCGGTAACTCATTGAATACACGGTGATTTCAGTTTTCCACCAGAGGCAGCCTGATAATCAGAGAACTTTCTTACACGGCAGTACCTATAAATTAGCTTGGTAGCCCATCAGTCCAGGCTCTGTCAAAAAGAAAGAAAAAAAGGAAAGAAAAGAAAAAAGAAGAAGAAAAAGAAAGAACTGTTAGCAAAATTATACCCTTCCCCATTTGTACTCAACAAGTAAATAATCATCAGTACACTGAATCTGTGTTAGGATGTGAAATAAATATAGCCTTCTATTAAAATCCTTAGCATGTAGAAGGAAAAGAAATCGCTCATCTGGGTTGAACACATTTTATTGAACAATGAAGGTCTAACTCCCCATTTTATCTTCACTGTCATGAGCACTACCTATTCTTATATATAATAGGTATTATTGTAGAAAATGTTTTTCCTTGTACAGTATAAGAACAAGGTGATCTAACAGATTTGAGGCTTCAGGTCATTTTCCAAAGACTCTGAAATATAGATTCATTTGCAGAAAGTTTACATGGGAATGTCCCCAAGGGGCAGAAAAGCGGGTTATGCAAAGCTAGAAGTTGAGCTACCAGGCAGTAATACCAAAACCTCAGCGTACCCCGATGCTTGGATTACCCATCTGAGGTGTCCACAGTTGAGGTCTGGTCCTTGTACCCTTGCTCGGTCATTGTATTCTGGATGTTCAGGATGACCTTTGCCAAGGTGACTCTCTTCACATACCAGGGAGAGCTTGGGCATTGAAGGAAGCTTAGCAGAGAGCACTCCCAACAGCTTAGGGAACAAACCTGTAAATCCTGAAGCAATGCACTCAATCAGCACAGCAAAGTGTTCATGCCGTCACCTATACAACAGTTCTTAATCCAGTGTAAGCATCCAGACAGAGACAGGGATTAAAAAATAACAGGTCAGGAAAAGTTCAAGTGGTTACTGGTTGTGTTTCTTGCCAAAATGAATGTTGGTTGAACTCCTTGGACGTGAATGCCTCAATGTCAGTTTCCTGATGATTTCAGTTCTTTAGGCATACTTTGTGATGAGGGTGGCTTGACTCCCTATAGGTATACCACCAGTTTTGACTAGTGGCTTAACTAACATGCTGAGAGATTTTCAATAGCAGTTACAGAGTAAAGTTACAGATTAAGGCTCAGAGAATGAGCAGCCACAGATGCCATGGCTAGTTTTTTGTTATTTTTCAAGGAATTTTCCAGAGAGAACTAGATGGGCAGCTACAAACCACAAAGGCTGGTTATATGGTTAGGAAGTAAAGAGCCAGTCAGTGCCTTTGCCCTGTAATAACCTGGAGATAACAAGTCAAGAAATCCAGTGTGTGGCTATAACAACAGACTTTAGGAGTTAGAATAGTAGACATAAATTCATTGAGTCATAAGCAACTGGTGCTTTAGAAAAAAAGTCTCTTACGAGGATAAAAAATCTGCTCAAGGGAAAGACCTGGAGAATAAGGAGTTGAGAATTCTGTGGGGTGAAATGTTCATCTAAAGTTGGTCTTTTCAGCACTGTTGGTGTTCCCAGCTGGATAATTCTTTGTTTCTGGGCCGTCCTAGACATTGCAGGATGTTTAGCAACATCCCAGGACTCCATCTGCTAGATGCCAGTAACCTCCCCTTCAAATCATAACAATCAAAAATGTCTAAGGACATTGCCAGATCACCCCCTACTCACATTCTGTGCTGAGAACAAGTGATCTGTAAATGTACTCTCAGGAGCCTGTTAGTGCTTGTGCTGTTAAGGTGAGCCTAAGGAGGAATTTAATTTCAATTCCATAAACAAAAGTTTCAAAAAGATCCTGTTTTTTTCTTGTTGCCATTGTACAATGGTATACCCCGTTCCTCTAGTGAATGTGTTCCTCGCTTTATACTTATCATTTTCTAAGTCGAGATAGCTGTGTGTGCCACAGAAACAGTATAATTGGAAAAGATGGAAATTGGGTGTAGAAAGAATGAAAAGTGTAATGAGGGAAGTAGTTGGCTGTTGAGTATGATCCTCAGGAGATTTTAAAAGTATTTCAGAGGTGGTTTATCATTGCAAATCTCCAAAGCTGTATTCTCAAAGGCATCTGGGATAATCAAGTCTTTGTAGGACTACATGAAAGAACCCCATCGTTTCATTCTTCAGCTGAATTTTTAATAGAAGTTTTGAATGTTATGCATATATTTGGAGTCCTTTTCTCATTTTCCAAATATGTGAATTAAAGAAAATGCAATTCAGGGTTACCTGATTCTAAGCAGCTATGTATCATGTTGTGTGAGACAATCATACAACATAACTTTAGATCATATAGTGGACATTTCAGATGATCCTATCACTTTTTTTTTTTCTCTCAGGGACAGTTTCATCATACTGTTTAAATTTATAATGCTATCTGAGCTTTATTAAGTATGAACATTCCATTTCCTTTCACACACTTAGAAAATAAGCATTGGGCCAGATTTATCTGTTCCCACAGCTGTGTGTTTGTAAATGTCGGAACAAGACATGATATGTTAGATTGGAAAATGTTACCATTCATGAAAGTCCGCTGCATTTGTATAGTTAGGAGAAAGGGACAGAAAGCTAAGGGAAATTCACAACTAAATTCTCCTAGAACTGGACCACTGGGGTGGCTCAGCCGGTTAAGCATCCGACTTCAGCTCAGGTCATGAACTTGCAGTCCATGAGTTTAAGCGCTACCTCGAGCTCTGTGCTGACAGCTCAGAGCCTGGAGTCTGCTTTAGATTCTGTGTCTCCCTCTCTTTCTGCCCCTCCCCCACTCACATTCCGTCTCTGTCTCTCAAAAATGAATAAATGTTTAAAAAATTAATAAATTCTTCTATTACAAAGCTCTAATAAAGAGCATAGATACTTAGTCTAGTTGTTATGAAAAGGTTGCTTTCAAATTCCTGAACTTTGTTGGTCTTGTGTCCATGTTTCTGTTAGCCAGTGGAGATACTATTTGTCTTTGGTGTATGGATTGTATTCAGTTAGTTCTTTGCGTGTCCTCTTCCCTCACCTATGAAATGACCATTGTTTTTCTCAGTTGAAGACAGAATTGCTGCCCATTTGCAAGTTACTCTATTACCAGAGAGGGAAATAACATGGTACTTTGAGAAATGAACATTAAAATGTTCACCAACATAAACTGGCTTTTTTTTTTTTTTTAGCAGCATTGGACTTCTTTGCATGTGCTGAATCATACCTTTGATTTAGTTCCAAGTTTTGGGAACTAATTATTTCTGAGAGAAAGAGCACAAGTGGTGGGGTTGGGAGATGCAGAGAGAGAGGGAGACATAGAACCCAAAGCAGTCTTCAGGCTCTGAGCTGTCAGCACACGGGTCTGGACACTCACGAACTGCAAGATCATGACCTGAGCTGAAGTTGGAGGCTTAACTGACTGAGTCACTTAGGCACCCAAGTCATTATCAGTTTATCTATTTATTTAAAAAATTGTTTTAACATTTATTTATTTTTGAAACAGAGGCAGAGCATAAGAAGGGGAGGGACAGAGAGGGGTGAGACACAGAATCTGAAACAGGCTTCATGCTTTGAGCTGTCAGTACAGAGCCAGACACGGGGCTTGAACTCACAGACTGTGAGATCATGACCTGAGCCAAAATCAGATACTCAGGTGCCCCAAGTTATTATCAATTTAAATGCTGTCTATTTCCTGCTGTCCTCCGAGATCATCAGTAAGTTGTAATTCTCCTTTGCTGGGTCTCTTAGGCTGAAACTCCTATGAACAAGATCATGTCTTCTCTTTTGGTAATGGCTTCTATCCTCAGCTCCTGATATTCCTGGATTGACTACCCACCCATTCCATGTCATTCTCTTTCTTATGGATGTAAAAGTCCTCAAAGGTGCTCTCTCAGTAGTTGCTATTTGTGGATGGAGAAAAATCTCTGTGGATATTTTGAGTTTGTGCTTATCTTTTGACTGGAGACACTTCCCACCTTTGTTCTATATTATCTTTTTAAATATGTTTGTGTAGGGTGTAGTTGTAGAAGATAGTTTCTAACTCTAGAGCAAAGGGTAATTTGTTTTCTATCCACTATAATAAAAATAATATCTTCTTCTGGGACAAAGATTATACAGATTACTGTCTGTTATAAAAGGCATGCATTCTAGGAGCACTTAGGTAGCTCATTTGGTTGAGTGTCTGACTCCTGACTTTAGCTCATGCCATGATCGTGTGGTCTTGAGATCACATCAGGTTTATGCTGAGCATGAAGCCTGTTTGGGATTCTCTCTCTCCTTCTCTCTTTCTGCTCTTCCCCCACACATGTTCACTCTCTCTCACTCTTTCTCTCTTTTAAAATGAATACTATTTTTTAAAAAGTTACGAGTCCTATAAGGTCAGGGATCTTCTGCTGTGATGTACCCTGTGGAGAAGGAAAAATAATAATCCTTCAACCCTTTTAGGTTCTTGGCTGAGACCCTCCCTATTACTAAAGGCAAATTACAGGAGAAAAGAAATTTAATAACCTGTATACCTGGAAATACCTAGGAAAACCAAAAAATTCCCTGAAATAGTCCAAGCCACCACCTTAAATACCATCTTCAGCTATAGAGAAAGTGTTTGGGGGATGGAGAGAAGTCCAGTTAAGGGAGGTTATGAGGGAAATCTCAGTAAACAGGGTAAGGTTGCTCTGCAGATTTAAGCCATTGCCTTCTTCCCTGAGAGTCCCTAGAGATTTAGAGGCATTCTTTCTGTTATAGAGAGAGATACCCTTTACCAATGGAGATTTCTCTTGAAAATGTCAAAGTCTCTTACAAAAGGGTAACTTCTAATCAGTTTTGAGAGCTTCACCTATGTCTGCTGTTTCTTAAAAATAACCAACTTAAACATGACATAAGGTATAGAAATGCTGAATCACTACTTGTATACCTGAAACTTTGTGTGTCAACTATACTCATAAAGGAGTAAAAAATAATCAGTGCCAAAGAGGCATATTTTGAAGTGGTATCACCTTCTCCCTTTAACCCCAGTGCTTGTGAAGGTGTTCCTCTTGTTTTCATTCTGTAGGAAGTAGGGCTTGAGGAACTAGTGCAAATGTTGATTCTCTGGTTACTACTATTTCAGTGGTGAATAAACCATCTTGTGTCTCTGACGCAGGAGTCTTGTGTCTCCTATCAGTGTCCATGAAATTAGGGCAACAGAACTTGTTAGCTTGCAAGTTGGGTGAAGTCTTTCAGAGCTTTCACAGTTTCTGACCTTCTGATATCTGGAAAATGTTTCTCTAAACTTCCTCATCTGTCACTGAGACTGTGATTGCTTCTGAAATACTACTCTCTTCTCTGCCCTAGATTCTTTAGGTCTTTTCTTGAAGATTGTCTTTCTCTTTCTTGATGAGTCTGGCTAAAAAAGTTTTTAAATTTTGTTTATTTTTTCAGTGAACCAGCTCTCATTTTCATTGATATTTGCTATTTTTATCTCTATTTCATTTATTTCTGCTCTGATCTTCCTCCTACTAATTTTATGCTTTGTTTGTTCATCTTTTTCTAGTTTCCTTAGGTGTGAGGTTAGATTGTTTGAGGTTTTTCTTGATTCCGGAGTTAGGCCTATGTAGAACTCCTATTGATGCATCCCAAAGGTTTTGATCTGATGTTGTTGTTTACTTTTCCAGTTTCATTTGTCTGAAGGTATAGTTTGATTTTTCTCTTTCATTTCTTTGTTAACACATTTGTTATTTTAGTAGCATGTTGCTTAGCCTACCTGTGTTTCTGTCCAGGTTTTTTCCTTGTCATTGATTTCTAGTTTCGTATTAAAGCAAAGATACCTTGATACAATTTCAGTCTTCTTAAACTTCTTGAGAATTGTTTTGTGAACTAACATGTGATCTATCCTGGAGAATGTTCCATGTGAACCTGAGAGAAGTGCACTTGGTTGTTTTTGGATGGGATATTCTGTATATATCTGTTAAGCCTATCCCTAGCAGGCCAGGTAGAACTTCCTGGATCTAGCTCCTGTCTGTGCTGTCAAGGTGGAGGGCAGATGTGAACCGTGGTGCTTGCCAGAACATTTGATTCAGTTCCCTTGCTTTTTGACAGCTGCTCCAGGGTTAGTAAATGGATTTCCTCACCTTAACTCTGGTTGCTCTCTGTGCCTCAGTGATCTCCCTCCCTCCCTCCTGCAGGCCATAGCATAGGATGGGGTTCCAATCATAACCTTGATTCCATGTCTCCTATCCCTCTCTCTGTGGTTCTGCTATCCTTTGTTGTGCAGAAGCTATTGAGTCAGCTGTTTTTTGTTTTTCAGGGGGAATTCCTTTAGTTGTAGGTGTGTATTTTATGTCTCCAAGGAAGGAGGTGACTGTAGGGTCTTACAATGCCACTATCTCTGACACCGAAACTGCAGTATCTGCTTCAGTATTTCATAAGCACTATTTGTTTCTTTAATACTTTAATAGCAGTCTGATTATACAAGTTTCTAAAATTCCCTTTTTTTCTCAGAGTTCCAAATTCATTGCTTTACTATCATTAAAAAAATGTTTACTTATTTATTTGGGGGGAGCGGAACAGAGAGAGAGGAAGAGGGAGAATCCTAACTGGTTCTGTGCTATTAGCACAGAGCCCAGTGTGGGGCTGAATCCCACGATTGTGAGATCATGACCTGAGTCAAAATAAAGAGTCGAACGGTTAACTGACCGAGCCACCGAGGCTCCACATGTTTCTATCTTTTAAAATTAAATGTTGCCGTGGCTTAAATCTCCTCTTGAATTTTGTTTCTGACTTTATAACTATAAGACTCCTCTCAGGCGCCTTATTTGTTGTCACCTCATTATCAGAATCATCTAATATAATGATATAATAGCAAATACATTTAACTTCTTTTTATTTATTGGAGATGGCTCTAAACAAAGAACTTATTCTAAATTGTTTAATTCTCATAACTCTGAGGTTGAACCATTATTATCAACTTTTATTTTTTTATTTTTAAAAACTGTTTTTAATGTTTTATTTATTTTTGAAAGAAAGAGCGAGAGACAGAGAGAAAGAGAGAGAGAGAGAGAGAGAGAGATAGCATGATCAGGGGAAGGTCAGAAAGAGAGGGAGACAGAATCCAAAGACAGGCTCCAGGCTCTGAGCTAGCCATCAGCACAGAGCCCAATGCAGGGCTTGAACCTAAGAACCGTGAGATCATGACCTGAGCCCAAGTGGGACACTTAACCGACTGAGCCACCCAGGTACCCGTCGACTTTTTTTTTTTTTTAATATTTTTATTTATTTCTAGGAGAGAGAGAGAGAGACAGCTTGAGCAGGGGAGGGTCAGAGAGAGAGGGAGTCACAGTCTGAAACAGGCTCCAGGCTCTGAGCTGGCAGTCAGCACAGAGCCCGACGCGGGGCTCGAACCCACGAACCGCGGGATCATGACCTAAGTGAAAGTCGGACGCTTAACCGACTAAGCCACCCAGGCGCCCCCCGTCGACTTTTAAATATGGATAAATAGGCACAAAGAGTATATTACTCAAGGTTATACAGCTAGACATAGGCATTTGAGCACAGGCAATATAGCTCATAGGATTTGAGCATAGGCAATATGGCTCCAGAGCCTCTAGTCTTAACCACAGTGCTATGCTGACTTCCAAATCATATAAAAATTGATAAAATAAAATTGTAAAAATGATCAAATAGATGCTCAATTTCTAAGCATTAAAATAATATATATTGTTAGGGAAGAAGAATGTTTCCCCTACCTTTCTAGGTTCCTCAGCTGGTAAAGTGGTATAAGACAGATCAACATGAGGACAACAAATTTAATAATGTATGTCCAGGAACCCCATAAGAATCTGAGATTGCACCGGCAGCCATGCACTGAGGCTTACATGCCATCCTGAGCTAAGGAGAAAGGAGTAGAGGCCTGAGACTACAAAGAGAAGGGATACAACTTAAAGGGAGACAGGAAGAACAATTACTTGGTAAACAAATGTTGGTCATGCCATGCACAGAGAAGGAGACATAGAAAAGGATTTCATCTGCAGGCTCTGCTGAGCTGAGCTTCCTCCCGTCCTCCTCCCCGCCCCTGCCCCCGCCCCCCCAATACATAGCCCATACTCTTAATAAATATCTGTGGTAGTCATTCTCTTTCTGGACCAGGGCCTCTATCTAAATTCTTTTAGTTTGTTAAGGGGAGGCTCATTCTAAAACCCTTGAACACACAGAAAATAAAAGCTGAAACTCCCCCTTTGCCTCTCAATCCCATTTTCCTCTAGAGTAGCAAGTAATGTTAACACTTGAATACGTATCAGTAAATTTTAATTTCTCATACAAGCATACATTTGTTTTTAGCATAGGTATTTCCTTCAATAAATTAGAATGAGACATAATGATATTTTACAATTTACAGTATAAAATAGATATGGTCCATGAACTTAGATGTGCCTAATGTTTTTAAATATGTCAGAGTATTCCAAATGTCAGTAAACCATAACTTATTAACTATTTATTGGTGGATCGACATTCTGCTGCTGAAACCTAAAGGCACACATAAAATAATTATAGTATTTATTTATTTTATGTACTAATTTATAATGGGCCTTTGGCTGGACTATGGGTTTTGTGGGGGTCAACGCTATTTTGTTCTTAAGTTAAAATCATTTTGATGCTTGACCCTTGCTCTATCCTGCCTTCTTGTCCATTGAAGCCCTGCTTCTAAAGGTCAATATACCCTCTATCTGACATCCCAGCTAACAATTTAGAGTAGGCTGTAAGGGTGTATTGTCAATAATTAGTGTGGCAAAAAAACCCAGTCATTTGTCTTTGCACTTTGGTGGCTGAAATTTTCCTGTGGAATATAGCTGCCTCTAGGTCATGATGAACTTTTTCTTCTATTAATCAAATACCTAATGTCTATTTAAAAATCTTCTATTCAGTGAAACGTACTCACTTAGGGATCCATAAATGATGCTGCAATATACTTTCCATTTTTAACAGGAAGTCCTTAATGCAAATGTGTGAATCTCCCTGGATGCATTGATGTGACTTCGAATGATACATGTTTTTATGCTTAATCGAAGGAAATTGTAGAGGTGTACTATATTGTGCTCTCATGTACTCATTTTGCTGTTGCTGCTGTTGTCGGAGACATACCTGGCACACGATGATAAGAAAAATGATAATCCCATGATTGGGCAAACTTAGACTGCTCTAGCTTTTCCCTAATTTCTTGTGTACCAAGACTGGAGAGATCTTACTGGTCACTCTCAGGATTCTCAGCCTTGTATGATAGGTGCTGATAGCTATCCTAAAAATATACTTAAGAGGCCCATTCATTTACTATACTTAAGAGAAAGTCAATTTTATGTGCTTGCAAAATTGCTCTTGTCAGAAACTCTTTTGTGGAAGATTATTTGTTCCACTTTAAAGTTTAGCATTGCAAGGAATTTGTCTGAATTGGTCTGTTACTTGACCAGTTGGGTCCTTCATTTTCAAAGAGTTAACCTCTTGGATATAGATTAGACACTGACTATTTCTTTCCTGATTGACCTTGAGCAGAGGAACTTAACCTCCACATTGTTTTTTCTTTGTCTCACCCACCTATCGTTCTATCTCAGCTTTATGCCAACCAGTTTTTTAGGGGAGATTTAATTTGTGCTTGTCAAAGCTCTTTAATATCCTTAGCTGAAGGTGTTCTAATAAATAGAATAATGTTAACATAATAATTTGAATGAGAATAAAGAGATAGGAAAAATGAATTCAGAGAACCTCTAGCTAGTTCATTTTAAAATGAAAATATTAGATCAGAGATGAAGATTCCGTATAAGCAGGTCATTTGCATATAGAATTATCCTGATTTGATAGCGAGGCTTAACATAGCAAAGACTGACAATCTTATCTGTAGACTTTCCATATTTAAGAAAAGCCATAATACCAAGTTCTCTTTTTTCTATGGTAGTGAAACAGATGATTTAAATGAATCCTGCAATTCGCCCTTTCTGCTAATTTCAGAAATAGATAGCATGTCTTAAGCATTTCATTCAAAGAGCATTCTTCTTTAAGCTGAAGGCAGAGGGTTGGAAGGGAGGTCTGTCTCAAAACAAAATTGACATTCCCTCAATATTTGTGCTTACCATTCCAATAATAATAGGAAGTCAAATTTCCATAATGATACCAGCTTCTCCAACTAGAATCAAAAGGAGAGTTTTTTCCACTGCATTAAAGATCATCACAAGCCAAAATAAACAAATAAACAAAAGACAAAACAAAACAAAACAGGAGTATGCAGGCAGTAAGACATTATGTTTAAAAAACATAGCACAAAAATTTTTATGACACTATCTCATTTGAATACACACACTAGATATGTATTCAAAACAATTGAGATTATATTTTGTACCATTTTCCAATGTGATACTGCTTTTGTCAGTTTACTATTTGATTGTAAAGTTATATAATAAAATACTGTTTTGAAACTGTAGCTGACCAGGTAATGAAAAATGTACTTGTAGCCTTTTCCTAATGGATTTTGGAAACTTTTCAGACCACACGGGCTCACTACATACAGTTTAGATTTAATTATCACTATTGTTTTAGAGATAACTTAATCCATTGGATAACACATGATAGTTCAACTCTTCTTGGTTTTATTAACACCTCTGTTATGAAAATAACCATGGCTCCATTTCTGCATCAATGCAAAGTTTTCTGTGCATATTGGGTATGCATATATATTATATATATATATATGTATATATATATATTTGGTGGTGGTGTTTGCACTGCAATTTATATGCTGATCAAGGGAAAATGATTATCTTGAACTTGTGTTGTTAATGTTCATTTCCAATCCACCAGCCTCGTGTCAATTTTTGTTCCCTTAATAAACAACCAGCATAAGTCACTTATCAGACAAATAGGGCTATGGAAATTTTAAGAGCTATCCTATTCTGTCCTACAGGATTTTTCAGGCTTTCCAGAGAAAGCTTACATGGTATCTTTGTCCTTTTCCTACAGTGTTCTTCGCATCTAGTGAGAGTACCAAACCTCAGGTTTCTAGATTCTCATCAACTTCATACCTCCGACCAGAAATTTTACTTTTGCAAATGAGAACAATCCTAAGTCTTTTTGGGTAAAGTACTTCAGCTGCTCATCTTCTCTGCCTCTGCATTCTAAAATGGGCTCTGTGTTGTTCTACACACAAACACAGCATAGAATGGCTTTGTTTGTTTTTGCTTATTTCGTGAACGAGATATAGAGGTTCAACACATGGAAATTTAACTCTCTGTCTTCATTAAGAAGAAACAATTGGCAACATTAAAACGGCAATCAGTAGACACCCAAAAATATATTAACAAACACATGTCTCTTTGAGCTTCTAGACATCTAACTTTGATGTGTCATTACTTCTGCCCTTGTGCAGAGAAAATAGATGGTACTTAAATTAGGTCAAGTGAACCATCTAAAGGATCCTCACCTTATTCTATTTCTTATGTGTACCCCAGGATCCTAATGCTGCTGTGGGATCCCAGAAGGCTGTGCTATCAGTGGCAGAGATCAAATGTGGCTGTGGAATAAGGTCAAACCGAACCCAGATTTCACACCTGGGGTGTGTGTGGGTGGTGCCCTTTTAAAACCCACAAACACAGCATACATCAGGATGATGTGAGATGTCATCTATATATCTGTAACAGGAAGACAGTGTCTCATAAAAATGCATCCAAGAACAGAGAGGCTGTTAAAAGCAGTTCTGGGACCTCACACAGGAAAGCTCTGCCTCCCCAATTCCTACCAGCCTCAACACCAGGTGAAAGACGTATGTGAAAGAAAACCTTTTCCCTCTCTCTCTGTCTCTTCTTAGGCCCTTTAGGACCTGCCCAGTCAGTCTTCACTTGGGTGTGGCTGAGATGGAGGAAGTTTGGTGGAGAAAGGAGACACAGAAAAGTTTTCCTCTGTTTATTTAAAAGCAAGATTATAATGTGAAGATGCACAGAACTGAGTCTTAGTAAAAATAGATCAAGATTATGAACGGTCACAAAATGAGAGCATGGAAAGCCCAAAATTTACTTAACAAGGTCACTACCTTGTAGACAAAGGGCTTGGTATAGCAGAGTAAGCACCGATGTTTGAAAAACTTGAAACAGCTATAGATTTTCATTCAACAAGTTGAATTTCATGAATACACTTGGCTCCATAAGCAAAGAAGGCGATTGAGAGAGGAAAGACTGAAAATAAGTATGTTGATCATTATTTTTTTCCTCTTCATTCCTAACAGAGCTAAAAACCATGTGTCCACACAACTGAGAATCTTGGTGCAGGTTTAACAGTCTCTGATGTAGGTTTTATTTCCACTGTCTTATCAAATTTATTGATGTTTCTTTTTCTTGAATTTGAGAAATCTTTCTTCATTCTCTAGGTCCCTAGGGAATCTGTTATATATATATTTCACTTTTGGATCTGGTTCCATTGAACCCAACTTTAGATTTCTTTAACTAGTGCTTCCCTTAACCACCATACTCAGGAGAATCCTGTTCTTTACTGCCCCTAGATAATGAGTGACAATAGAGGAGTGAATTAACAACCTTTGAGACCTTTTCCCAATGAATAGAGTGGCAATGGGAAGAGCCCTGCAGAAGTTCAGCAGCTTGGATTCAGGAAGACAGAGGTCAGAGACTGTGTTCAGGGCAACCACCTTATGAAGTCAAAAGTAAAGGCATATTCAGGTAATGGTGACCCATAGGTTATAGAGAATGCAAGAGAAAAACCTGTGGAGTGTCTATTAGCTGTGCTCAGATGAAGAATTTACTGAGTCGAGCTCTAGCTGTCAGACCCTGAAGAATAAGCTTGATCTGAAATGCAGAGATGTCATAGGGTTCTTCCAAGCATTGGTACCAGACAAATGATGGTCTTAGGTTAAATGGCGTAATCATTAAAATAGCTGCACTGGTTGATAAACAAGAGTGACTTTAGTTGGAAAAGGTACATTACAGTTGGGAACCGAGAGTTAAGTGAAGGCATTATGTATAAGGCTATTTTAATGAAACCTTTTAATCTGAAAGGAAGAAAGGTTTGGGTTTCAGAGAAGAATTATGATCGTCTCAAGATATATCCTTTATCATCATACTACGTGAAAGCTTGTTATATAGGTCTTTGTGGTGAGAATTTCCTAGCTACTTAAATCCATTGCCTTGGTGTATAACAAAACTACATTTCCCAACCTCCACTGCAGTTGAGTGAGGCTTTGTGACTGAGCCGTGTAATTGATTTGCAAGAATAGCAAGAGCAATATGAAAGAACAACTAGGACAATTAGCATCTTAAATTGTGGTAATTTTAATGATAGTAATTGATAACTTTAATAGCATTTTTGATAAATAGATTAAGGGAGGAAGAAAAGAATGAAACTTGCATCTTTGACATTTTTGTTGTCTGTGAAAGGTAGGATCAATCACCATTTTATGTAGAAAAATGCCTTTTGAGCATTTATGGGAAGGTCCATGCATGAGTCCCAAACAGGATCATAAAAAGGTAAAGAAGCACAAAGATACTCTTTACAATGGTCTCCCCATCAAGATGGCTTCAGTATCTGACACACTACACATTCAAGGGACTTTTCCTGGCTATGTTTCTTCACTGCTTTCCTAAGACTAATTTTTGAGAGTTGTCTTTCTTGCGCAGGAAGAACTTTTCATATTACAGAACCATAGTTTTAAAGAAAGATCAAATATCTGTAGAAATTCTAAAAAGAGAGGTTGCTGTTGGTGCAGATGTGGATGGAAAAGGAGTGTGTTTGTTCCTTCATTACCCCAAACCCAACTAATAATAAAAGTTCCCTCACACCAAACCATAATTAGCTGAAATGTTTTAACAGGTCAGTTTTTCAATAGCCTTCGTCCATTAAAGTTATTTTGGTCTCTGAATGTGTATATAGGTCCGCAAGAGGTTATCCTAAAATAACCTGAAAGAGATCACAAAGTTTGAGTAGTTGAATTCAATAAACTTTGGATTGAACAAGGAAAAAGTCCAGGAAAATATGTGAATATGAATTTTAGATTGATTTAGATGGCCTGATATTGGAAAAACGAATACCAGCTTTATAGCCATTGAAGAGCTTCATCCATAACTGAGTGGGGTCTCTTGTTTGGGGGATGGAGTGGGAGTGAGTGGGACAGAGGTATGGAATATATGAAAAATGTTCCTATCTCCTAGGCATTTTTATGATCCAGGCCATTTTTTGACAGTGATAACTGAATTCTGCTTATTACAGTAGATGAAGCTAAACTCCTTTCCTTGAGGTAAGATGAAGTCTCAAGTTCTGGATTTTAGTATAAGAAACAAATTTGTCTGCACTCCCAAGGTCAGCATCCTGGGCCACCTTGCACACTGGGGCATTTACCCTGAAATAAATCATCCTGGTGCATGTGTTTTCTGCTCTCAGTGTTTAGACTGGATTTGGCTTACTTCCACTTACTCTGAGTGTTGAACAGACTTGTGATTGCCTTCAATCAGAATAAATAAGGAGATTACTGTGGCACAACAAATAAATTATGGGCTAAGTCTTGTCATAATAATAGTTTTCATTTTTGTAACAGATTGGCCTGGGAGATCTTGAAGAATTTGCAAATATGGTTTCCTCTGTTTTGCTGATAGGAAAACAGTATCTGGCTCCAGTTTAGGATTACAAATCTCAGGGACTCCAGCCTAAAACAGAGAACACACATTTTAGAAATTTGGACTCGGTTCATTAGAGGAGGATAATAAAAACATGACCAGGATCTGCATCCTTCTGCCATTTGGAGGAGGTGGATTTGCTGATTCTGCTAAAGAAATACTTGGCAAAGAATTTATTGTTTCCTGCTTTGAGACTTAGAAAGGATTTAGAAAATGCAGGATGTGAATCCTAAAAAAATAATAGCAGGAGGTCATATGCTAACCGCCATCTCCAAGGATTATCTGGAAACAAATTTGCCACTTTGAATAGACACTTTTATTTAGGAAATACAATCTATAAATAGTCTCTGCTTGGTTAAATATTCTCATACAATTAGCCAAGTAATGTAATTGGCTGGCCTTAATAGACATCAGCTCTATGGGCAGCATCACTCAAGTTAACAGTCATGCCAGAGTTGGTAGCAAGAGGCTGCAAATGAAGCCAGATGTACACACAGAGGGGCTGTAGACCCAACAGGGTTTCCTGGGGGAAATATTCATTAGACTGTGCATCTGGTAGAGTTCTTCAGAAATCACCTCCTAAATGATCCTTTGGTAGATCTGTTTTAAAACAGTGTCCCCCTCAACCTCCACCCATTCAAAAAGCAAACATACGTATGATTGTCTTAAATTAATATATTATCACTAAACGTATTGCTCAGGAAAAAAAAAATGAAAGCTTCTGGAAAGGTAGTGATGCAGAGTAATGAAAACCTCCCTCTCTCCCATTGTTAGAGAAATATATAGATGGTGCTGGATTAAAGATTGTTGTAATTCTTTGATATTTTTTTCATTAATACTTAAAATACTTTTTAAAAGTCAATAGTCATTTTCTTGTCTATCTCTGATCTCTGTGACTTTTCCTCCTTTTTTCTCTTCTTAGATGATCCCCCTTCATATTCATGGCAGAACTTGCTCTTGAGGGGATAGACCTCTATGTTGAGTTCCAGACTTCATATCTAACCATCTATTGGCTATCTCCACCTTTCGCATATTGAAACTGTCATTTTTCTCTTGTCCACATGTGACCAGCCTGTCCCACTCTTGATGTTTCAGTCACAGTGAGTGACCACATCTCCAAATATCCAAGCAAAACTAACATTCCAGCTTGGTGCTTCTCTCTCTTTGTCACATCTTCCAGGTTCACTCAGTGACCAGAGGTGGCTTTTGTGACTTCATGACTTGCTCCCATCTGTCCACTTCTTTCTGATTGCTTTCCCCAAACCTTAGGGTAGGCAATCATCCCCTGACCACTCCTCCCCTGACCCCTCTGCCTCCCATATTGACCAATCCATTTTCAACATACCAGTTGAGATAATCTTTATAAAATGCAAACCTGAGCATGCCCTTCCCCTTTGTAAAGAAGTCTTCAGTGACACCTCCACCTTATTTAGATATCAGATCTTTTATTTACATTTTCTGTTTCCCTGAGCTCTTCTCTCCCTGCCCACCTTTCAGTGGCTATGAACTTCACATCTGTGCCACTCAGATTCCTTTTCTAAACCATCATGGAAAGCACCAGCTCACTCTTAAAGTTCCTCTGATAAATGGCAGAGGGCTTGATCACCTTTCTTCATATCCTCCTTTTCTGTGACATGCTGGGCCAACCTTAAGCTGTACCACATTTAAAATGAGCCCAAAATCATTTGAACTTTGACAGAACATCTCTTAAGAGTCCTGCTTGGTAACTTTACAGTGCCATTTATTTTGATTAAATACTCCCTTTGAACCTACAACCTTCTGTTATTCTCTATGAGACAGCTCCTGACTATTTTTTGCTGAATAATAGCGTCATGTGTCACATTAAATTTTTCTTTGCCTTGTGTCTCTTTCCAAAGGAAACTCAGTCTATTCCTGGAGTTCACCTGTCTGTTGATATACGAGGACATACTGGGCCTCTGTGATGATCTGAATCTATTCTCTTGGTCTTCATTAACATTAGGTAGGAATGAGTGGATTCTTATTTGCAGTAAGAATCACCAAATACTAACTATTTTGGAGAGCGACCTCTGATCTTTAAAAGACAAATCTGTATGTTTATTTTCTCTCAGATTGGTAGAGTTCCAGTTTAGAATGTGAGGTGGCAAGCTAAAATATATCTTTAAGACTGATTTTTTGTTTACTCTTAAAACTCAGGGTCTTAAATCAATGTTTTTAAACAATTCTAGTTACACTCCAGTGCAATAGTAAAGCCCAAGGAAAAGCTCAAAACAACTCAGTTTACACTTACTGGTTTACAAATTGAGGAGCTGATCTTATAAGCAATGCACAGAGCAATAGTCTGACTCAGATATCTGAAAGCTTTAACCTTGGCCTTTAATAGCTCCATATATTAATATGTTGCTAGTTGGAAAAGTTAAAAAGAAAGGGTTTTAGAAGTTACCCCTTCTTACAATTGAAAGTAGAAAATAAAAAAGGAGAAAATTAAAATTTTACATATTCCTTATATATTAAGAGTAAGAATAAAGTGTGTTAACTTTCTATAGTGCCCTCCATAATATTATTTTAGTATTTATATATTTAGTATGATACATATTTTTGCTACATAATATATACTCTTTGCATAATAAATAGTGTTGAATGGGGTATATATATATGAAAATAATTGTACTTCATCATGTCTTAAAGTAAATATGATATTAACAAAAGCATACTATTATATAAATCATCATCCTTGGATGCAACAATTTCCCTATTATTAAGCATCCACATAATTCCTTATTTTAAATAAATGCAAATATGATAGACCTTGGATGTATACCTTTCCTGCATTTTTTAATAATCATTTCCTTAGGCTAATATATATTTCTTTTAAAAAGTGCTTGATAAATACTGCCAAATTGCTTTTCAGAAAAATGGTGTTTAATTCATACATTTAGTAAAACTGGCCAAGTGGCTGTTGCATAGTGCCTTTGTTACACGAAACAACATTGTTTCAAAACACAAATTTTGTGATAAAGTCATTTTCTATTATTTGAATTTAAATTTGTTTATTTTATTTATGTATTTTTTGGTAGTATGGCTAAGTGGTTTTCATTTACCATCTCTTCTACTTTGGTGGGTTTTCTCTGAATCTATTGACAAGGTATTTTTTTCCTAACATTTAGTGAACACCAGGCACCATTCCGAGTGTTTTACTTTTATTGATTTGCTTGATCCTCGTAAGCCCCTATAAACACTAGGATACTCCTATAATCCCCTATTTTACAGAAATGAAGGGAATACATAGCTAGGATGATATCTGATGTTGTCTAATAATTTTTTCTTATTAATTTTCTTATTAAACTCTTTACATATTAAAAATGTTAGCCATAGATAAATGTGTAGCAAATAGTCCCATATTATACAAATTCATTTTCTCAGGTTTATCCATAAATCTTGGTTTCTAAGTTCAGTCATTGTACTATTAAATTCATCAAAACCTTAAGTTCATAGGGTTATTCATTTATATATTATCCCCATATTTTATATTTTTGTTTCATTATTTGCTTCTTTTGTTTATTTATACCTCCTGTTGATTTGGAAATAATGTGTTACGTGAAATGAGAATGTCATTAATTTTCTTTCCATAATCGATAAATTTTCTACTGATTTGTAATACTCATTGAAGTATACTATGTACATGTACCCAAGTCTATTTGGAAATGATACTTAACACTTTTTCCTCACATGATACTTATTTCTAAATCATATTATTTTTATTCTTGTGGTTTGAAAATCATTGTATTACATGCAATGACAGATAATCCCTTGTTATTTTTCCTTTGAAATGTTTTGGTCTGCTTCACATATCACAAAACAAAAACAAATCCTATGAGATTTGAATAAGAGGTAATACAGATATTAAAATAAATTAGAATGCATTTTTATTTTACTTTATTTTCATATAATATGATTAGATGTTAGGGTATACAATTAGTTTTCAGGAACAAAAAGGAAATAGAAAACTATTAATGAGGAGAGAGTAGGTTCTGCTGTTGATGTCTTCGCTGTTAGCTCTCATCTAGGAACTAGCTGGTTTGAGGGGAATGACATTAATGAATTGAAAGAACGGGAGGAACACCCACGCAGACAGTGCTAGCTGCTAGGTCAGTGTTTTGCAATTCTGTATGTGGGAAGGCAAAGGATCATCTGTTTCCTGTCACATGACAGGTTTTCTTTTTTTCTCAGCCAGCACAATATGGCTGAGCTAGTGGTTAAGTTTGCCAGCCCCATGAGATTCTTTAAATTTTCATCTTTTGGGACACCTGCATGGCTCAGTTGGTAAAGCGTCCAACTTTGGCTCAGGTCATGATCTCACGGTTCATGGGTTTGAGCCCTGCATTGGGTTCTGTGCTGGCAGCTCAGAGCCTGGAGCCTGCTTCAGATTCTGTGTCTCCCTCTCTCTCTCTGCCCCTCCCCCTCTCATGTTCTGTCTCTCTCTGTCTCAAAAATAAACTATAAAAAAATTAAATTTTCACCTTTTTCATTTTCTTAGGTTTTAAGTAACAAAGTAGAAGGTATGTTTGAAAATGAATGTTTTCTTTGCTTCTCTTAGGATAATGACAGATTTTAAAGCAATACTCAGAACCATGGCCCACTAAACTCTGCAGGTATTTCCATTTAGGGGAAATGGGCACACCATTTCAATAAAAGTAAAAAGTTCATCTTTTATGCTTCTACCTCTTCTTTGAATTCTTGAGAGGGGGGAGGGGGTGGAAGAGGAGGAGGACGGAGAGAGAGAGAGAAAATGGGAGAAAGGGCAGAGAAAGAGAGAGAGAGAGAGAGAGAGAGAGAATGTTAAGCAGGCTCAATGCTCAGCACAGAGCCCAAGTGGAGCTGGATCCCATGACCCTGAGATGATGAGCTGAAATCAAGAGTCAGACGTTTAACTGATTGAGCTACCCAGGTTCCCCACATCTACCTCTTTCTAACTATTTCTGTAAAAAGTGGATATAAAATATTTCACTAAAGTGAGTCTGGGCAAGAAAGACACTTAGTTTCTATGTTCATTCTCAGGAAAACAGTAAAGGAGTACATAGAAGGTAATGTTTTTTCCTCAGTGTTTCTTAAACCTGCTATGTTACATGGGCAAAGTGTATTTCACAAAATTTCACTAAGCCTCCTAGATTAACTTATTTCTCTATCATCCCCATCTTCAATTTAGTAAGAAAATCCATTTTTTCTCCTATGTCTCACCCCTTATATAATTCCCAGATATATTATGCTTATATAATGCATAAATCTATATGCATGTTGATTCTGTTTCAAACTTCTATAGTTGATGTTACTTATAAGTAATTTTGAAATAAAATGGCAATCTTTGTCTTTTAGTTACATGATTTATCCTTTAATTAGTTACAGCTTTTCCATGTTTCCATTATGACTTAGATGAGCCAACGCAACATTTATTTTATGGATGACATCTAAGGGTATGTGAGGATGCACCAAGCCATGAAAGTTTCATAGAGCAAATAGGATGTTGATAAAGGCAGTATTTCTGAAAATTTCAAGTGGTGGATTTTAAGGAATGTTTTTCTTAGATACTGTGTTTTACCTATTGTCTAAATAATTCAGTTTTCAAGATGTCTTCTAATGTTATTTAATAGGATTTACATATTTGAATAGTGTCTACCTAAAAGGTGTTCTGAATTGTACGGTGATTGCTCTGTTCTTCTTAGTGTCTACCTAAAAGTAGTTCTGTGATTGCTCAGTGAAAATGTTTAAATTTTGTAGCTCAATCAGGTTAGATTATGATCCTATATAATGGATTTCAGTTTTATTTTTATTTTTTTTAAATGTTTATTTATCTTGAGAGAGAGAAAGAGAGAGAGAGGGTGTGAGTGAGGGTGGGGCAGAGACAGGGAGAGAAAATGCCAAGCAGACTCTGCACAGTCATCACAGAGCCCAATGGGGGCTCGATCTCCCAAACCCTGAGATCATGACCTGAGCCAAAATCAGGAGTGAGATACTTAACTGACTGAGCTAACCAGGCGCTCCCTGTGTAATGTCCTTTATGCAGAAATGTATCATTTATTGTTTGTCTGCCTTATGCTAGGTATCATGTGAGGTTTTTCATATATATTCACTTTACATCACTTTTCTCTACTTCATTTTTCATAGATGTGATTATGTGAAACATAGATGTGATCAGAGATATAAAACCTAAAACTTGTCAGGTTAAATCACTACTTGAAGATCACACAGGCCGTAACTGGTAGAGCCAGCTTTGGAACATACAGATATTTGAATCTTTTCTTATTCCTGATCCAATATGTAAATAAACTCCCTGTAAATAGACTCCCTGAATAGTTTGATTAGTACATGCATATTACTAAATCATTCTCTAAGGAACTGGGTTAAAATGACATGAAGCCAGAAGACATTTCCACATGTATTTTTACCTATTTGACCTAGTTTTCTACATGTATTTTTACCTACTTTATCTAACATAGCTTTATTTATTTATTTATTTTTGCATTTTCTAATACATCTAATAAAAACATAGACATCTTGAATGCAATAGGAGTTCTACATGTTAACTTTAATCAGTCTCTTTGGAACACCCTCCAATTTACAGTTTTGCTTTTATTCTCTCCCGGTGATAAAGACTAAATTTCCAGAATGCCATCTGGGCAAGCCGCCTTTTGGTTGGTTGTTGCTTAGCTAGGTTGTTCTAGTCTGATACTACGCGTGAAGGAAGACCTTTGGTCAAAACTACTGGGAGAGAATTTGAACTCATGCAGTCTATATCATCAAGATGCATGGTGTTCTTAATATAATTAACCCAATAGAAATTAAATACTTGTAGTGAGTTATGATTAATGATTTGAGGTGTCACCAGTTATAAAGTTAAGGAATACATACTTGAATGGTTTACTATTTTTGCTGGATTATTTTACGAATGACAGTAGAATGTATTCTAATATTATATATTCTAACTTTCATTTGATAAACTGTCTTGAATGACAGAGAAGGCATAGGTACAATGCACAAAAATGTACCTACTGTGAATTTAGATATTGTGTGCGGTTGTATGTATATGTACACGTCAGTGTTTGGTAGTGGCGATCAAAGTTACAGTCGTCTAAACTGCTTGTACTCTTTGGCATTAGAGATATTGACTTCAGGTTGGTTAAGTCACAAATGCATGTTCACAATTTAAAGTTAGCCACAAAAGTGATATAAAGTATAACTTCTAAACCAGTAGAGGGGAAAAAACTAATAAAGAAAGTTTGATCAATACAAGAGAATACAGGAAATTAAAAAAGAGAATCAAAGAACAAGTGGAGTAAGAAGAAAGCACACAAAATTGGTAGAAATAAATCCAAATATATTAGTAATCACTATCATCCATCATGAGTGGTAGGATAGAGGGCAAGTTGAAAATTGCTGTGCAACCAAGGATCTTGGGAGAAATCCTGAAATACTGGAAACACACAAAATCATTCTGATCACAGCATAATGGCTAATCTAGTGTTTGACCTGAGAGAACTCTGGGTAAAATTTCACGTATGTTGAGCATCGTTAAGATTTTCATATTACCCATGCTAAAATGACTTGCACCTCAATTTAATGAGTTTTTCCAAATCATTTCCTCTCACTGTACCCTGCTATATTCCTACTATCATTTGTAAGTGTATAGCATAATTTTCTGTATTATTTTAATAGCTATCTTAGTAAGTAGTCAGTATTCTTGTCAAAGCAGAGACTGCCCCCTTCTCTTTTCTTGTGTAGAATTTTCCTAGTGTCTAGCATATATAGCACATTGATACATACTTGTCAAATGAGTAAATAAATGCCATTGACTTGTTGAGATAATTTTTACCCTACAAGATAAAGAAAGCCATCCAGATACATTGTCATAGTAACATGCCTGAAGAATGACGTTATAAGAGCTATATGGCCTTTTGTAACTGAAGTACAGATGTTCTGCAAATATATCTGGACAATTATAGTTAGAGATTTTTAGCAGATTTATACTGATTCTGGTTTTTCAAGTATCATGTGGGGGATTTAACAATTGTAGTAATTAATTTATTTTAAATTTATTCTAAAGAGTAATTGACATACAATGTTATGTTAGTTTTAGATGTAAAACTTACTGATGTGACAATTCTGTACGGTATTCAGTGCTCGCCATGATCTCATTTGTCATCAGTGTTATTACAATATTATTAACTATATATAATATATATTATATATATTATAATTAAGTATTATTAACTATATTTTCTATGCTGTAGTCTGTATCTCTGTGACTTCTTTGTTTTATAACAAATAAATATCTCTGACAACTTCTTTATTTATTGATGGATGCTTTCATATCTTGGCTATTGTAAATAATGTTTCAATAAACAGGGTTCATGTATCTTTTTGAACTAGTGGGTTTTTTCCCCCTATGGATAAATACCCAGTAGTGGAATTACTGGATCATATGGTATTTCCCTTTTTAATTTTTGAGGAGCCACCATACTGCTTGTCACTGTGGTTTCACCAATGTACAGTCCCACCAACAGTGCACAAGGGGTCCCTTTTCTCCACATCCTCACCAACACTTGTTATTCCTTGTCTTTCTGTTACTTGCCATGAGGACTAGTATAAGGTAACATCTCATTGTGTTTTCATTTGCATTTTCCCTGAGGAGTGAAGATGAGTATCTTTTCAGATGTATGTTGAATACTTGAGTCTTTCAAGGCCAAATGTGTCATTCAAAGTCACTGTTTCCTTGTTGGTTTTCTGTCTGGATGATCTATCCATTGATGTAAGTGGGGGTGTTCAGTTCCCCTAATGTTGTTACTATATCACTGTCAAATTCTCTATTTCAATATTTTGGTGCTCTATGCTGGGTGCATAAATATTTACAACTGTGATGTCCTCTTGTTGGATGGATCCCTTTATCGTTATGTAATGACCTTCTTTGTCTCTTGCTACAGTCTTCTTTTTAAAGTCTATTTTGTCTGATATAAGTATAGCTGTCCCAGCTTTTGTTACATCCTATTCACATGGAATATCTTTTTCCATTTCTTCACTTTTAGCCCAAGTGTTTTTAGCCTGAAATGAGTCTCTTATAGGCAGCATATGGATGGGTCCTGTTTTTTTTGTTTTTTTTTGTTTTTGTTGTTGTTGTTTTTTATACATTTGGTCACATTATGTCTTTAGATTGAAGCATTTAGTCCATTTATATTTAAAGTATCTATTGATAGGTATGCTTATTATCATTTTGTTTGTTGTTTTCTGGTTATTTTTGTAGTTCTCCAATCCTTTCTTTTTCTCTTACTCTCTTTCCTTATGATTTGATGACTTTATTTTGAGTTAAGCCTGAATTCCTTTCTCTCTATTTTTTGTGAATATATTAGAGGTTTGTGGTTTGTGGTTCCTGTGAGGTTCATATGTAGCATCCTATGTATGCATTAAGCAGTGTGTATTAAGTTTACAATTGCTTAAGTTTGAACAGATTCTAAAAGTACTACAGTTTTACTTTCTGCTCTACATTTTATGTATATGATGTCATACTTTACATCTTTTTGTCTTCCTTAACTAATTTTTACAGATACAATTGATTTTACTACTTTTGTCTTTTAATCTTCATAGCTGATTTATAATCGATTGATCTACATTTAGCATATGTTTGCTTTTGCGAATGAAAATTTTCTTTTGTAATTTTATTAATTCTAATTATGGTCTTTTCTGCTATAAAAGTCCCTTTAATATTTCTTGTAAGGCTGGTTTACTGGTAATGAACTCCTTTATCTTCTATTTGTCTTGAACATTCCTTCTCTCTCCAATTCTGAATGACAGCCTCACTGCATAGAGGACTTTTGGTTGTAGGTCAATTATTTTCTGCACTTTGAACATACTATGCTACTTCCTTTAGGTCTGCAAAGTTTCTGCTGAAAATTAGTTGATAGCTTTATGGGGTTTCCCTTGTTGGTAACTATTTGCTGTTCCCCTGCTGCTTTTAATATTCTCTCTCTCTCCTCTCACCATTTTAATTATTATGTGTCTTAATATAGACCTACTTGGGTTCATCTTTACAGGTTCCCTGTGCTTCCTGGACCTGGATATCTGCTTCTTTCACCTGATTAGGAGAGTTTTGAGCTGTCATCTCTTCATATAAGTTTCTGTCCCTTTTTCTTTCTGTTCTCCTATTGGACTTCTATAATGCAGATGCTAGTATGCTTGACTTTTCTTGGATGCTGCCTCATTCTTCTGCATCCTCTGTTCTAGTGTTTTTTCTTTGTAATGTATTTCTTTTCTTTCTTTCTTTCTTTCTTTCTTTCTTTTTCTTGTCATGGTGGGAGGGGAGGGTAGAGGAGCAGACAGAAGTTTATTAGATTATAAGACCAGAAAGGAAGAATAGTATGAAAGCTCTCTTTCCAGAGAGGGGGCATTCAAAAGTGAATACCCCCTTGGAGTGTATTTTTTTTTCAATTTCAGTTATTGTATTCTTAAACTCTCGCTCTTTTTTATGTATTTTTTAAATCTCTATGTTAAAGTTTTCATTGATTTAATCCACTCCCAAATAATGTGAGCATTTTTAGGACCATTACTTTGATCTCTTTATCAGGTAGATTGCTTATCCTTGTTTCATTTAGTTAATTTTTTAAAGGGTGTGTGTGTGTGTGTGTGTGTGTGTGTGTGTGTGTGTTTTGAGCATATTCCTTTTTCTCATTTTGTTTGACTTTCTGTGATTGTTATCTATTAGGTTGCTCAGCTATGTCTCCTGGTGGTGAAAGTAGTGTCTTCCTTGGAAGGCATCCTGTGGAGTTCAGTAGCACAAATCCCCCCTGGTCTCCAGAATTGGATGCTCCAGGGATGTCCCCTGTGTGGGGTGCATGTGCCCTCCTGTTGTGGCTGAGCCACAACTACTAAGGATGCACTAGCGAGCAGGCCTGTCCCTAAGGCAGCTGGCTGAAAAGCCCGGCTATTGCTGGTGCTGTGCTCTACTAGGTGGTGTCAGACTTTAGCATAGCTGACTGAGAGGCCTAGCAGTAACTGTTGTACATTTCCCAGTGGGTGGGGCCGCCTCCACTCCCTGGGACAGGAGTTGTTTTGGAGGGGTGCTTATTTCAGCCAAGATTGTCTGGTGGGTTAGGTGGGGTGGGAGTTAATATGGAAAGACACCCTGGTGGAGTAGGTCCACATAGGAACACCAGGGTGAGTGAACAGTGCTGTCAGGTAGGTGGAGAATCCTAGAACTGATTTCCACCAGTGTCTGACCAACAAGGCTGAAGGAAGCCATGAATCATGGAACCCACCCTGGTAAAGGTTTCTACAGTCCCTCCCCCTCTGGTGCTTACTCTAAAATTACTCATTAAATCTTTTCATATACTACTAGTGCTTTCAAACTACTGTCTCTGTGTTGAGTCTTAGACCTAGTGAGTTTAGTGTGCTGGCCCTTGAAGAGTGGAATCTTGGTTTCCTATAGCCTATCTTCTGAATTTAAGCTCGGATGGTTTTGAAGATTCTCAGAGTTAGCCTCACTGATTTTGATAGCCAGACATGAAGGGGGCTCATATTCTTGGTGCATATCCCCAGAACTGGAGGTGGGTGTCCAATCTGAGGTTTGATCCCCTTGCTCCTCTGGTAGGACCTCTTCACCTATGATATCCCTCTCACTTGTGGGTTCCCTTGCCAGGAGTATGGTTCCCCTCCTACACCTCTTGATGTGATTCTATGTATATCTTTGCTGTGGGAACACTATTCTGTTAGTCTTTAAGTTATTTTCAAAAGGTTGTAGTATATATAGTTGCAGCCCTGGTATATCTGTGGAAGGAGGTGAGCTCAGAACCTCCTACTCTGCTGTCTTCTCTGGGTCTCTTAATGTGTGGCATATTTAACATATTTTATCAAATCACATAGACTTTGTATATGTTTTGAGAGCCATGAGCAACAAGGACTTGTTTTGCTGACATGTAATTTTCAGTTTATGTAGAACGCCAGAGGTAGTTGAAATTCCTGGGTGTTTTCCTCTGTCTGTGAGTTACCCTCATAGCAATTAACAGAATTTGTAATTACTTATTTATTGTGTTTATATTTGATTAACATCTGTACTTTCTTAAGGCTAGGATGCTTATCCTCACAGATACATATATTTTATTGTACCCTATCAGGATTGTTATTTGTCCAAGCATTATATAATCTCTTAAAAATGGAGTCATGGAGTCTGTGTCCATTTGTAATGATCTCACCATAATTTGGAAATGTTCTTGAGTAGCATTAAATTTTACTGTACATTCCAGGAGTATTTTTATTCTCCCTCAGGATGTTGGTATGGGTTTACATGAAAAATTCTTTTTAGTTCAGAGTGGAAAAACTCTAGAGACACTAACATACCTATGAACCCAATTGAAAGAAAATTTTCCAAAGTAAGCACTATCATAAAATTAGTACTTGAGAATTCACAGGTATAGTTTTGTTCTACATTTTCATCATTGATCATATAGTGACTTTATACAATAATAAATATGGCTAAATAGGAAAATGACTAAATCAAATTTTATATATGTATAAAATCAATTCTAAAACATACATTTTTACCAAAACTAAATAGGGAAAGATTAAATCACAAATTTTTGAAACCTTGAACTCAATGAGTCACACATAAAACAAATGTTACTTCTTCCTTCATTTAAAAAAAAAATTTCAACTCAAATGTAGTTAATATATAGTTTTATATTAGTTTTGGATGTAGAATATAGCAATTCAAAAATTGCATATATTACTCAGGGCTCATCAAGATAAGTGTATTCTTAAACCCCTTCACCTATTTCACCCATCCCTCCACTGACATCCCCTCTGGAAGAAGAGTCTGTTTCTTGATTTGTCTCTCTCTGCCTCTTTTTTCCTCTCCCCCCCTTTTTTTCTTAAATTACCCATATGAATAAAACCATTTGTATTTGTCTTTCTCTGACTTATTTCAGTTGGCATTATACTCTCTAGATCCATCTACCTTGTTGCAAATAGCAAGATTTCATTCTTTTTTTAAATAGCTGAATAACATTCCATCGTAGATAGTTATCACATCTTCATCCATTCATCTGTTGATAGACCCTTAAGCTGCTTCTATAATTTGTCTATTGTAAATTATTCTGCAGTTAACAAGGGATGCATGTATCTCTTTGAATTAGTGTGGGTACATACCCAGTGGTGAGAATTACTGGATGACAGTATGGTAATATTTTTAATTTTTTGAGGAGCCTCCATACTGTATTCTGGAGTGGCTGCACCAGTTTGCATTTTCAATAGTTGGTGAGGGCTCCTTTTTCTCCACATCCTCCCCAATACTTATTTTTTTTTTATTTTTAAAATTTTTTTTTTTTACAAATAGTTTATGTCAAATTATTTTCCACATAACACTCAGTGCTCATCCCCAAAGTGCCCTCCTCCATGCCCATCCCCCCTCCCCCCCA